>NC_057806.1:390025989-390028549 GCF_018294505.1 Triticum aestivum | reverse complement strand
AAAAAGAAACAGAAAAAGGAAAAGGAAAATGGAAAAATGAAAAAGAAGGAAAATAAAAAAACAAAAAATAAAACACAATATAAATCCAAAAAACCGAAAAGAAAAGAACACAGGAAAAAAACGGTTTAGAGAACCTTCTAGAAGGTTCCTAAAACCGGTTGGCCGCACCTGTGTAAAACTCAAAGTGGGCTGGCCCATGTTTGTCGCTCGCATCGCTGCCCCTGTGTGGTAGCCCGACAGTTTGCCGCATCGAGCGGCGAATAGGGATTTCTGGCATACACCTCCGGGTTACGCACCGTCTTCTGGTCTTGGGCCGCTAACCAGTCCATCTTGTAAGCCGCCTCCTAGCTCCATGTCTTGGTTTTTTAGGCCTGTCTAAGGCTTCCTTTATGAGTCGCCCTAACCCGGCCCTGTTAGGGCGGGCCTCATCATGGGGTTATATCCCCAACATCTGGCGAAAGCAAAAACGTGCCTCTCGCGAAAGAAAAAAAAGTGTTTTTTTCGTTTCCGGGAGGTATGGTCGTGCCTCTCACGAAAGCAAAACCGTGCCTCTCACGGAAGAAAATAAACAGAAAACACGTTTTTTCCGTTCCCGAGAGGCATGGTTGTGTCTCTCTCAAAAGTAAAACTGTGCCTCTTGCGGAAGAAAGAAAAGAAAACACATTTTCTTCACGCAAATTTTTTTTGGTCCAAAGGCTTAGGAAGACCGGGGGAAAACTGAAACATCAGAAAACTCGGAAAAAATCGTTTAAAAAGCCGAAAACACGTGTAGAAAAATTAAAAAATAATATCTAGAGGAAGCGTCTAGAGCGCGACATGTGGCGGACATCTGAGAGCGCGTCAAGTGGCGCTGATCGTTGTGAGACCCTCGAAGGAGCGCTCATCAACTACTTGCTCTCTGCTCACGGAAATGCCACTGTCCGAGACTTGGACCGTGGGTTGTTCATGGACTTGGTCGTGGGCCTGAGCCCAGGCCAATCTACCCGGCGGCCTATATAAGGAGGCTTTGGCCAGTGGAGTGCACCCTAACTCACTCACTCCCTCTTGCACAACCCTAGACTTCATCTGCTCCTCCTCTCTTTGTGCTGCTTCCGGCGATCCCATCCCGACGACGGCGTGTACGGTTGGTCGGGAGAGCAGGTGCCTCCGAAAATCTGTTGTTCAATATCCTGCCCAGGAGAGCGGCAATATGATTTTTGGGGAGCGTCTCAACACGACTGCTCCTGATATGTCCACGTCCCCGTCTTCTTCCACTACTTCCCCTTATCGACACCATGATCGACAACACCGTCGTCAAGAAGAAGGCCACTGACGACGCCGAGGATGCTGTTGTCGCCGCTATGTTGTCCTGGCCAACCGGAGGGTATGATTTGTTCATCCCCTATTTGCTCGTACATGTGCTAGCCGTATATATTTTGTTCCTAGATGTTTTGGTTCTATGTATTGTGCGTGCTCACATGCTTAGGTATCGGTATGAGTTGCATACTGTGTTAGCCATGCTTACTGTTTACTCGTGGATTTGTCTAATCAAAAAGGTGCTCATATTTCCAACAAATGTATCATTGCTCAAGAAATTATATTTGATTTGCCAACGTGCTTGTATATAGGGTGTGGTCTTCTTTATAGCTTGTTCCTCTTCCTACTGTTAAAGTACTTGTTTTTTACTGAACATGTATAGCTATGCATATGCTTTATAGCAGTGTTTCTCCAACATTATTACATAATGTTACTGCTTGATGTCAGATGTTGTAAATTTGCATTGGCTAAATTTTACCTTTACTTGCTTCCTTTTTCCATACAGTGATTGAAGATTATTGATGCAAATGAGTGGTTTCTCCTTTCCACCGGAGTTCCAACTATGCTTTGTCACTTTTGTCGTCGTCCTGGAAAAAACTAATTGGCTTGTTTGCTGGAGATCTTATTTAGTATTATGTTTGGTCAATGCTTTATTATAAGGACTCATGTAATGTGTAAGTGTTAATGTCATGGTTCTATGTGCGACCAGTTTGTTGCTTATCGCCTTGAACGGCTTGTTTGTCAGAGATGTTGTTCGTTCAATGCTTCCTAAAAAAGGACTTGTATAATGTTAAGTGTTGTTGTCATGATGCTATGTGACATATGTATGTTGCCTGAATATTTAGTTCGTCTTCCTATTTCCTGATGGCATGGATGCCATAGATATGTATGCTCTTTGAAATGGCCACAGAGATACAATTTACTGTAGATCATATGCACTTGCAAGCATTAAATAATTCATGTTCAATACAGCCAGTTTAATAGCCAGCCAAAATGCCAACCTATATAGACCAGACTTTAATTTGATGTGGCATTGCTATACAGCCAGCAGCCGACTGTCTTATTAACCATGCTCTTAGGCTTCTAAGGGTGGTTGGTTGGTTGGTGTGTCTGACGAGGAAAGTTTAATGGAAGCTATTGCTTTTTGGGGTAACTGGTGTTGCTTGAAACACGGTTTGTCGATCTTTCTAGGGAAGACCCCTTTGCATTGTGTTTGTATTAGTTGTGGTGGCTAATCTTTAGTTGTGATGGCTGCATTGACGGA
>NC_057806.1:389819577-390025526 GCF_018294505.1 Triticum aestivum | reverse complement strand
TGTTCTTCCTCTCCAACTTTTTTTTCTTCACATATTTTACCAAAGCCGGGAGGGACCGTGGCCCTTACAGCTCACAACATAGCTCCGCCACTCGGTAGCTGATCTTTTGATTAGCTTGGATGTGAAGTTTCTACTATATTTGTTGTTTGTTGTAGTTTCTTGTATTTGATTTTTGCCTTCTGCAAAAATATGATACAGCCTAGGCGTACTCTTAAAAAAAAGGAGTTTAATCTAAGGAAAAGGCTAAGGCCCGTTTGGTAACTCGGTATTTTCAAAAAAAAAATCTGAGAATACTGCAGTTTTTCATATTACCATAGTTTTAGTTACAATGAGGTGTTTGTCTACCATTATTTTTTTCATGATAATACATGTCTCATTTATATTATAAGGATCATAATACAAGTCACGTACATACCACAACACTAGCCTTTGTACACAGGAATATCAGCCAAGAAGTAAATTACAAACAAGACTGAAGAATACTTTGAGTTTGACACCAACTCCCGTCACCTGCCTCTGGCACTACCATAGTAGCCATCAAAGGAGAAAATGACGGATCATCTCCACACCCAAACTCGATGCGGCTCCCTCGCTGATATGCAGCTTTACAGACCTGCAAGGTGGTTCGTCAATAAAGGCGAAACTATTGCGGTTGAACGAATCAAACCGGGGCAACACCCCGGACACGACATCAAACTCTAGGTCTGGCACCCTCGCCCAAGTAATACGTTGGAGGAGGAAACCATATATGCCTGCCACGAACCACGAACCCAGCACACGATCCACCATCTTCAAGATGTCGCAGATGCAGACCACAATCTGCATCCGCTCCTGAACTACCTCTCAAGCTCCGCGCCGGCGCTGGAACAAACGTCGTCGCAACAGCGGAGCCCGAGGACATAGGTCCATCACGAGGATGTCACCGACGCCGCACCATCCTTGCTAGAACAGACTGGTTTCCAAATCCACCCTAAAAACGGATCGCCTCGTTGGGGAAGGATCTGAAGATTTATTAGTTGACGCCGCTATCGCCACCGCAGAAGCCAAGACGATGAACAACCCAAAACCCTAGAAAACTAATGCCCAAAATAATCCACACGCGTGGATCCGGCAACCCCCGTCACCACCGACGACCAAGGTGAAGGAAGGCGCCCTGGCGGCTGAAGGCGAGATCGTCTTTCTTTCTTCTCCTGGAAACTATGTTTTTAATACTGCATTATTTGCAAAACCATGGTATTTATCTTCGTATTAAAAAAAGAGCATTGGACCTCCTTTTTAAAAAGAGAGCTCGCCAAAGAATGGGGTCGTTGTTATCTTCTTCCTTGCTCCAAGCTGCTGCTGCCCCTCCTTCATTCTCCCATTGCTTCCGCTCGGCAACCTTGTTCTGCCGGATCTCGTCCTTGAGCTATGCCACGTCAGTGTGGTCCGCCTCCAACCTGCTGCCCCAAGCGCTAACCTTTGCCTCTGCTGAGCTAGCTGCAGCGGTGCACTGTATGTTGGCAGCTTGTCGGGTCGTCGTATACTGTCTATTCCATGCAGCTGAGAGGAACGGGGCAAGCAATTCCTATTGGACTCAAGCTTGCTACTCTGCAAAGCTGAGTTGTTGCTCTTCTTACTCATGCGATTTTTGTCTATCGGTGCCGGCCATAAGAGCAACTCCAATGGGCCGATCCAAACGGACGGTGCTTTTGTCCGCTTTTTGTCCGTTTAGGTCGGTCCGGCGGACATAAACGTCCGACGCTGTGTTTGGGTCGGCACGAGCGTCCAACGCTGACCCGACACATTTTAAAGGCGCGCCAAAAAAATATTGCGAGCAGTTTGAAAATAAATATATGTATTTAATTAAATATAAAAGCCGGCCACGAAGGCCGGCGAAAGTCCACATTACATTAATAAAAACACTAAAAACAAGACGACGCGCTGCCCTAGGCGTCTGCGTCGGGACCGGCGAGGTCGATCAACGTCGGCGCAGGGCCGGCCCAGGGGAACGCCGTGTTCCAGACAACGGCGATGTTGGGCTTTGCCGCCGCTGCCTGGGCCTGGCGCGCCTCCTCGCCGGCCTCACGCTCGAGCATCTGCAGACGCTCGCCCTCCCGGCGCTCCTCGGCCAGCCGAACGCGGCGCCAGTGGTCGAGGTAGGCCGCCTCCTGCTTCTCCGTCGCTCCGAGCCAGATCGGCGGAGCGCTGACCCACTCGCGCACTACTCCGGTCCAGGAGTAGCGCTCGCGGTAGGCCGGCTCCTCCGGCTCGGCTTTGGGCGGGGACGGCGGGGCCACCGGCGGCACGACGCAGTCGCCCACTGCGGAGAGGGCCATGGCCTCCGCCATGGCAGCCTCAAAAGCAGCCTCGTCCGCCTCCCTCCACCGCTCCTCCTCCTCGCTCTCTTTGATGGCCGCCTGGTAGGCGGCCTCAGCCTCCTGGTCCTCGTCGCGGACGACGAGCGCGGGCGGCGGCAGGCTGTGGTCAACGCCGCGGACGCCGCGTCGCCTCGCCTCCTCGTGCTCGAAGGCGAGCCATCGAGCCCAGTTGGGCGAGTCGGGGGCGAAGTGCGGGTCGGCGCGCTGCTCCGACGTCAACAACGCCCGCGGCCGCCACACCTCCTCCGCATGGGCCCTCGCCGTCCGCGACGCCGCCGGCACTGGGATTCTCTCCGGATCCAAATGCGAGTCATGCGGCAGCGTCACGTCCGGGTACGGCAGAGGCACGCGGTGGTGCCAGCGCCACTCGGCCTGGTGCAACGGCACGTTGATGTGCTGCCTCTGTCGGGGAGCTCGCGCCGGCGCGGGGAGGGCGGGGAGGGAGGGGGAATGGCGGGCGGGGGATTTGCCCTTGCGGCTGCTGCCGATGCCAGAGAAGAAACCCATGCTGGCGGTGGCTAGGGTTGTCGCCGGTGTGGGGGTAGGGGTGACCAGATGGAGACGGAGGGCGAGTGGTAAGTGGATGAGGACGGCCCCGCCGCACGTCCGGCTTAAAAAAGTACGACCACCGTCGCTGACGCATGGGCCCAAGATGGGCGGTCGTCATAAATTATGTTGACCATGGCGGTTGGGTGGCCGCCAGATGGGAACGCGACGGACGGCGAGAAGACGCGCGGCGCGTCCGCTTCGCGTCCGCGCCGACGCATTCCAGGCGTAATTTTGGGCCGGAAATGGGTCGGCGCGGACGCCGAACGGACACGATTTGAGTTTGGGTCGGCGCGTTGGGCTGCCACTTTTGTCCGCGCCGACCCAAACGAACACGGGCGGACCAAATAGGTCACCCCATTGGAGTTGCTCTAACACATGTGTATCATACCCAATTAATCAACTCTGATCAACCAAACCATCAAGTGATTGCCACTAGCTAGGAACATGTGCGTTTGTAGCTGCTATCAACAGACTAGTTAGCTAGCTAATTTACATTGCTGCATAAAGCACCAGCCAAACATGTCACGGTATTCCCAGTGCTGCAAAACATGTGTGAAAACTGGTACTGGTACCTTGCATCGACGGGCTAAAATACTGGAGCTTTTCGATACTTTGAATTTGTAATACCTTGCTATTAAAGGCAATTCTTTTGATGGCTTTTAAAATAAGCTGCAATATAATGCCCCCTATCCAGCTTATTCTAGAAGCCTAACTAAATTTATTTTTTGGAAGCCCAGTAGTTAAGTCTTGGCTAGTAGGCTTTAAAAATAAATTGGTTAGGCTTCTAGAATAAACTGGCTGGGTAAAAGTTAACTAGTTCAACCATAGATGGCGTTCCCCACCCTTATATCAGTGCCAGCAAGGCCAGCCAAAGGGAAACCGACGGGTGAAGAAGGATGACTGCAAGAATCAGCAAACAAAATATCACAACCGAAAAAGAAGGGAAAATTAGCATCAGAAACAAGTGGCTTATTCTTTCTCCTGACGAAGAGTTCAGATCTGATTTGTGAAAGTAAGATAAATGAGGCCAGGGTCTGCAACTATCATTACCATGGTTCAAAAATAAAGGAAAACAAAGATTACAAACCAAACAAATATCCTTCAACATTTTTATTGCAATTTTCGAACCAAGTCCAAACAGCATTTTACACTAGGTAAAGATAACGAATATAAGCTTATCGTAAGCTGAAACACGGTGTTAGCGTCCAACTTAATCCATCCCACATTCTACTTACGTTCTGAATGTTTATGCGCACATGGGTCAACATTCAGTAGAGAGCCCACTCCATCCCAAAAGTCCGGACTGAAAAAAGAAGGGATACTCTCCCTTATAAGTTGGTCATGGCCTCTTCCCATAAGCGAGGTGGGACTAAACCAAGCTAACCTCCATTGGTGGACAGCAGCCCTAACATTCCATCCCCTGAGAAGCCCGTCACGAAGGCATGACGATGCTGGCTCTGATACCAGATGTTGATCTATCTCACACTCTACTTACGTTCTGAACGTTTATGCGCACATAGGCCAACATTCAGTAAAGAGCCCACTCCATCTCAAAAGTCCGGACTGAAAGGAGGAGGAATACTCTCCCTTATAAGTTGGTCATGGCCTCCTCCCGTAAGCGAGGTGGGACTAAACCAAGCCAGCCTCCACTGATGGACAGCAGCCCTAACACACGGCCATCAAAGTTCGGCCAGCTAAGCAACAATTCGAACAAGACTTTCCATGTAGGGGATTACGTTGAAGAAGAAGATATTCTGCTTAGTAGTGCGTCTCCTCCGGCCTTTGTATCTTAGCCCTTCCAACTCACACATGTTCGTCAGGTTCTGGTTTGGAGCCTGCAGCTCGTAGCGGTAGAAAATGGGACCAACTTGTAACATGATTGCGCCCCCTGGAAGAAGCGACATTGGTTGAACCAGATCAGATATATAGAGAGAGTAACGATGCTCCCAACGAGAGTCCACAGTATGGTCTTCAACTAACATCCAGACCGCCACTTCCGTCGTAGTCTTGGTAAAACCTGTCAGGCAAATCTCGCCCTGCATCTCGTCCAGCAAGAAGGATTCATCGAGCATACGGTTCAATGACAACATATCCGGTAGACGAATGACGCTGAACGTCTCATCTTCTAGGCTGAAGCGGACAATGCCATTTGGATCATGCTCAAGATGGTAGCTGTCAATGGGCCAAAACAATCCACCGTTTACAAATTTCCCGGTAATCCACTCAACAACAGGGTAGGACAAATCAACAGTGGTTTCCCTCCAAGAAGTACTTGCCTCACCAACAGTGAACACCTCCATCCCCATGCGTTACACTTCTGTGAGAGGATCTTTAGAGCGTACGAACACCCTGACCACCTTGTACGTGCCAGTGCGATGATCCAAACCGAACCCCACTGGGAGGAATATATGTTTGTACTGCATTTTGGTGCGGCTACTTTCAGGCAGCGTCATTGTGTCCCTGGTGGCCGGATTGAAGAGGTAGAGCCTGGTGTTGGTGGGGACGAGCACCAGACCATCACAATGGGCAAAGTGAGAGACCGAGCTGAATTCGCCCGAAAAGTCTGTTGTGTGCATCAGTCTTGTACTCCCTCCGTTCCTTTTTAGTCCGCATATAAGGTTTGGTCAAAGTCAAGTTTTGTAGAGTTTGACTAATTTTATATTAAAAAATATAAACATTCACAATATGAAATCAACATTATCAGATGCACCATGAAACGTATTTTCATACTATATAGTTTTAGTATTGTAGATGTTCATATTTTTTTATACAAATTTGGTCAAACTTTGTGTAGTTTGACTTTGACCGAATCTTATATGCGGAGTAAAAAGAAACGGAGGGAGTATCTGGGACGTCTAGCTGCCACCGGTAGAAGCAAATTTGGGTTGAGAAGGTGGTTGGCCAGTCCTCTCCTTCGATAATACTGTCAAAAGCATGGGGAGTGATGAGCCAGGAGGGTTTCTGGCGCAGAAGGTGCCTCCGGATGAACACGGGGTCGGAGATTATTGTGCACCAGGCCTTGCTGACAGACTTGAACCACAGGAGGGATTTGACTGGCAACCGAAAAAGAATCTCTAGAACAAGCTCTTCCAGCAACTCGGGGGTGCATCTTGGCGCCTTCCTCTTCCTCTTAAGTCTTCAAGTCCATGGCGTACATGCAGCAAGAAACAGACTACGAAGCTTAATAACTCGGCATTGTTAGTGCATATATGTAACAATATATAAGATGAGCACAGCCGCCAAAACCGAGTCCGGGCATCAAAGTATTCTCGAGAAAAAGGGACCGGGTCCGTGGCTGTCTATAAGAAAATATATATCCTTTTTTTAGGACGCGTCTAACCGGCGGCCGGCTGCCCACTAGCCCTCCGTGGTGGCCGGCCGAAAAAGATAAGTTTTTGTCTCCCTGATTTATATTAGGAAAAGTAAACAGGTGTGAATATATGTCAAGAGAATAAATAATTGCAATCATACATGTGAACAAATGTGAACGCATTTAATTTGTGTTTTCAGTTTTTTAAAAAACCATAACTTTCAAACGGCGAATCGAAATTAGGATCTGTTTTCACTGTTGGAACCCTCGCGACGTGCTTTTCAAAAATAGATTCTGCATGGAGATATTTCGACGAACTAGTTTTCTTGCTAACTAAACATCAATGTCTGTGCAACTAACTATATTACCGCGCCAACTGAGCATATGTGTGTGCCAATAGTCGTGCCAACTAAACATCAATGTGTGTGCAACTAAACTACATTGCCGCGCCAACTGAGCATGTGTGTGCCAATAGTCCTGCCAACTATATATTAATGTGTGTGCAACTAGACTATATTGTCGCGTTAATTGCACATATATGTGTGCAACTAGTGCCCTGCCAACTAAACATCAATGTGTGTGCAACTAGACTATATTACAAGCCAACTAAGCATATGTGTGTGCAACTAGTCTTCCTGCCAACTAAACATCAATGTGTGTGCAATTAGACTATGTTACATGCCAACTAAACATCAATGTGTGTGCAACTAGACTACATTACAAACTATGACAATTCATATGGGACTATGCGGATCAAATTGTGCAAGTCTGTGGCCATCCATGTGCCAACTATGACTACTATGTGTGCAATTAACTACTGTGGATGCAACTCCAAAAAATTGGGTTTAAAAAAATCACACCATGCAATACTAAAGTTGCACAGAGCAGTACTGAAGTTGCACAATATAGCGTCAAAGTTGGCATTAATTTTTTTTATCGAAACATACCCATGCGGGATCTAGTTTCAAAGATCTCATCGCAAAGAATTCAACAGTGAAGACGGATCTAAATTCCGACGCATTGTTTGAAAGATATAGCTTTTTAAAAAAATTGGAAAACCAAAATAATTATACGTAAAGTTGTTTCTTTCAAATCGGACTAACCAGTGTGAACATATTAAATACTAATAACGACATGCACTAGTAGACAAAAAAACAACTCATACATGGCTAGGAAGCCCGGCCGTTCGTTGTCTCCAAATAGTATGTATGCACCTTTTAGATTTTAGGTTTTTTTAAAATGATCTCTCCTTACAACAAACAGAGATTTGCCCACAGGAATCAATTTTCTCTGCTGGTAACGACAACACCGAGATTACACATATAACAAATTAAAAAATATATCTTCCAAAAGAAGGACACAAACATCACCAACAAAAAGAATCAATTTTTTTCATACAATCAAACGGAACCACCCTGACCAAGCAAACATTTTTCTAAAAACAAATCGCCAAAAAAAAAACTTTTGCTTCCCGAAGAAGGGAGCGGATAGCCAAAAAAAAATCATTTTTTTTCATCACCACAAAGGAGAATAAGGCAGAAGAAGCACAACGTTTCCACGACATCAATACCAATCAAACGAAGATTGCGCACAACAAATAAATCAGTTTTAAACTGTGGATGTGTCTAGGGTACATCTACATATGCTTTAATTATTGCACATCTAAGTAAGTGAATTAAGTATAAAAAAAATATCCACACGAATCTTAACATAAGATCAATGACATAGGACTTAAATATGCAATACTTATTGCATATCTAGATGTGCTTTAGCAAAACTGTTAAACTATCCCTCCGTTAAGAACCAAATGGAGATTACCGGTAAAAGAATCGATTTTTCCGAAACAACCAAACGAGATTAGCCACAAAAAGGAGTACAATTGCCATCTCGTCTCAACTAAAATTGTCATGAAAACGTGCTTAAAATCTGAATATTCGGGATTTATCAGGGTCCACTGTTTCACAATTCATCCACTTTTACAATCAAACAGAGATTACCAACAAAACGAAGAGTTAATTTCAACATAAAAACCAAACCGATATCACCGACATATTTTCAAACGATTTCTCCCGAAACAACGAAATCAATATTACCTGGGAAACAAACAATTTTGGCGAACAAAATAGATACCCAGTTTATAAGATAATAATAATAGAAGGAAGACAAAACAGAGTTGAATCAATCTGTGAGATCCCAAAACTGGTTCAGATCTGGCACATGTATTCCGGAAAAAAGATGGAGTAATCAAGTACAGATTATCATATGGTCAGAATTGACTTACATCAAGTCTCCGACCTTCCACCACATGGATGCAGAACTCTTGGGCCTTCTTCTTGACGACGTCGAGAAATACAGCGCGCTCCGCCGACCGTAACCAGAGATGTCGCCGCCCCGTGCGCTGATCTGCACCTAGATCCCATTAGAACGGTTCTAGATGGGCGGCGGTGGCCGCCGCCGGCATCTAGGGCTTGTTCGCTGCTCGAGGGGATTGGCCGTGTTTTTTTCGGGGTATTTGATTTTTTGCCACAACTTACTTCGCACATGATAATTTGCCACTACATACATTGTAATTGATCTGTTGCCATTCTTTACTTGGAACTTTGATCTTTTGTCCTATGTCAACTGGGTCCCACGTAAAATGTTCAGAATACCCTATGTTAGATTAACAAGGAACGGGCGCACACACAAGAGACGGCGGCGCTCCGGTGGCAGTCGACAGCCTTTCCGGGCGACTTCCCTCCCGCACGCGGTATCCAGCGGCGGCTGTTGGTGCTCACGACTGCTCACGGTGTGGCGCGCATCCCCGCACCGGCACTTGACCGGGCTTGTCCGATGCGGCGTTCCGGCGCACGCAAGGCGCCTGCCAGCGATGCGCAGCCCGACCTCCTTGTTCGACCTGGAGGGGACGCCATCTGAGGAAACTCGCGTCGGAGGAAGCCCGGTACGTCCTGCTCGGCCACCGAAGGCGGCGAGGGCAAGAACAACAGCGATCGTGACTGCCTGGCCGACGGGCTGAGGACCCGATTCCCCAGGCTGGAGCTCCCGTCGCGCGGCGTGTGCAACAGCTGGTGGCAGTGGCGCGTGCAACGGCGACGGCAGTAGCCTGGTCGCGCGAACGGGAGGAGCAGAGGAGCTCGGGCATGGTGGAGAGGACGCTGGGAGCAAGTCGTGATTCCTCCAACACACGCGCTGTCAACAGCGAGCAGAGCGAGGCGGCGCTGGTCGTCCGCAGCTGAGTGGGCTGGCTTCCCCTGCTACCTGCACCACACCGCCGGGCCCAGCCCCAGCCCCAACCACGGCGTCTGCCTCCCCAAACCAGCCACGGCTGAGCTATGTTCATCCCGATTTGGGGAATCGGCTGGACTATGGTTGTTTCGGTCAAAAAAGGTATGTAAGGGTATACTTGTCCACTCTTTTATGCATACAATATGTTTTTCGTTTATAAGTATTCTTTTTGTGTGAAAAAGTGGCAAAAGATCAAAGTGCAAACTAAAGAATGGCAAAAGATCAATTACAATATAAGCAGTGACAAATTATCAAAGTCCAAAGTAAGTAGTGGCTTAAAATCAAATCGCCCGTTTTCTCCTAATATCTTTCACCTACCATTGATTTGGGGAAACGATGAAGAAGGGCCTCTTCAATTTAAACAGATGTGATGAAACGTGTGTCTGTGTGTGGGAACCGGCTCCTCTACTGTGGCGAAGGCACGGTAGGGTGCTACAGTAGCCTACCTTTGGGCCACATATCAGCCTTCAGATCTAGTATGAATGGATCAGATTTCTTGCTACAGAACATAAACAGTGTACATGCTACAGTATGGAAATAGTATATCTTGCTACAGGATTCAAACAGTAAAACACTGCCACAGTGTATCCTGTCGTGCCTTACGTATTTTCCATTGCACATGTTACTGTAGAACCCTACCATGCCTTCACCACGGGAGAGGTAGAGGAGCCGGTTTGCTGTGTGTGTGGTTCCCACCCCACTATGCACGCACTCGTCTTACGCTCGGCAGCCTCCCCGAAGCAGTCCTTTCGGCCCCGTGGTGAACGGAGGACATATCCCAACGATTTTGGCACGATGCAACATATTATCTTTTTTAGGGTACGCGGCATATCAAGCCGTTGAGCACAAGTGAATCCTTTGTTGTGCGTAGGCCGTCTGGCTTCTATCATCCGTACAGCAATTTCATTATAAATATCTAACCCTTCTTTATATCTATATATGTATATACTAAAAGATATATCTTGTGTCATTATTTTAAAGTTGATCCATATTTTGTGTCGAAATCGGGGCTCCAGGGATCCAAGGAAAGTTTTGAACTCTAAGGTGTGCGCGATGAACTCCACTGAGCTACGCCTCGCCGCTCACTACCTCATGATGATGCTCCGGCATGCTTGAACGAGCGGGAAAGAAGACACAACACGGTGATTTATCCAGGTTCGCGCCACCTTGCGGTGTAAGACCCTACTCTTGCTTTGTGTGGATTGCCTCGTGAGGGGAGAATGGATATGAGCGAGTACAAGGATAACTGCCTCGGGAGGGCTCCGGATTCGACCCTAGGGATCCAGGACTCGATCCTCCTCTAAGGTGAAGACTAGCCTATATTTATACTGGCCTTGGTCCTCTTCCCCCGAGAACTCTAGGCGAGAAGGATACCACAACGGCCAATTTTAAAGGGGGCAGGTGTACAACTTATCCTGGCAAAAGCAGTCTCCGTGTGCAAAAGCTTCTGGCATGACGCGCCGGTAGGCTCGACGATTACCTCCGTTCTGACGGCCCGCGGTCCTGGTCTTCTAGCACCGGAACGACAACCTTTGGGGATTGCTTTGAGAACCAACGGGTTGTCTTGCTCCCTTAGCACCAAAGAGGAAAGCGTCCTTGACTACGCCCGCTGGCGCCCTTCTGGCTCTGCTCGTCGTGGCTCGCGTCACCCATGTGCAGCGCGAGGCGGGGTGACGATCCTAGAGATGTCCGCCCGCGAGGAGCCTCGGGAGACGGCTTTGGGAGGCCGCCCCGCGGGAGGCCCTCGGGAGCTCCTGATGACCCTTGCTGATGCTCGCCTCGCGGGGCCTTTCGAAGGTGCCACACGATGGGCCGCAAACAGACAGGCCTGGACCCCAGTCCGACGGGCTCGACAGTAGCCCCTAGGCCCATGGCGCGCACGACCCTGCTCGCGGCGGAAGAGAAGAGAGGGGCGAAGCGACGCGGGCCTCAACCACCTACAAGCCACACTATTGCAGGTTGGTCCAAAGGCGACAGTCCAATCAGAGACCCCTCGACGAAACTGTGTGCGATGCATTAGCCACAAACGGTGATGTAATAAAACTATTAAAAAGATACAAAATGTTTGCGAAGGCGGTGACATCAAACACGGTTCAGATTAGAGTTGCGTGTGCGATGCGTGGCAAATGGTTAATCCAAAAGAACTATTTGCGATGAGGCAGAACAACAGAAACAAGCAGTCAGATAAGGGTGTGTGTGATATACAGCATACAGTTCATTAGGATGAACTGTGTGTGATTAGGCAACACAATAGAAATGCTTAGACAGATCAAGATGTGTGTGATGGAAGGCATACAGTTCACTCGGATGAACTGTTTGCGATGAGCGAACACAACAGAAACAGTTCATGTGACGCCCTTGATTCAATCGTACACTAATCATACATGCAAACGTGGACGATCAAGATCAGGGACTCACGGGAAGATATCACAACACAACTCTACAAATAAAATAAGTCATACAAGCATCATATTACAAGCCAGAGGCCTTGAGGGCTCGAATACAAGAGCTCGATCATAGACGAGTCAGCGGAAGCAACAATATCTGAGTACAGACATAAGTTAAACAAGTCTGCCTTAAGAAGGCTAGCACAAACTGGGATACAGATCGAAAGAGGCGCAGGCCTCCTACCTGGTATCCTCCTAAACTACTCCTGGTCGTCGTCAGCGGCCTGCACGTAGTTGTAGGCACCTCCAGTGTAGTAGGAGTCGTCGTCGACGATGGCGTCTGGCTCCTGGACTCTATCGTCTGGTTGCAACAATCGGGTATAGAAAGGGGAAAAGGGGGAGCAAAGCAACCGTGAGTACTCATCCAAAGTACTCGCAAGCAAGGATCTACACTACATATGTATGCATTGGTATCAAATGGAAAAGGGTAGCATATGTGGACTGAACTGCAGAAAGCCGGAATAAGAGGGGGATAGCTAGTCATGTCGAAGACTACGCTTCTGTCAACCTCCATCTTGCAGCATGTAGAAGAGAGTAGATGGTAAGTTCACGAAGTATCATCGCATAGCATAATCCTACCCGACGATCCTCCCCTTGTCGCCCTGTGAGAGAGCGATCACCGGTTGTATCTGGCACTTGGAAGGGTGTGTTTTATTAAGTATCCGGTTCTAGTTGTCATAAGGTCAAGGTACAACTCCGGGTCGTCCTTTTACCGAGGGACACGACTATTGGAATAGATCAACTTCCCTGCAGCGGTGCACCATATTTCCCAACACGCTCGATCCCCTTTCTCCGGACACACTTTTCTGGGTCATGCCCGACCTCGGAAGATCAACACGTCGCAGCCCTACCTAGGCACAACACAGAGGTCAGCATGCCGGTCTAAATCCTATGGCGCAGGGGTCTGGGCCCATCGCCCATTGCACACCTGCATGTTGCGTACGAGGCCGACGAGCAGACCTAGCCTCCCTTATACAAGAGCAGGCATTCCAATCTGAAAGTGCAACTATCCCTGGGTGGTTTTGGTAATTCCTAACAACATATAGCTCATTGAGCTAACATTATTCCAAGATTAATATTTCAGGAAAAGCTCAATGAATGGCATGGCATGGATGGGGAAAGTGGATCCCTCAAAATTCTAAGGACAAAAAGTTTGGCTCAAGCTTGAAGCTCAAGACTCTACATTTTATATTTTAGCGATCCAAGATCACATTGAGTCTATAGGAAAAGCCAATACTATCAAGGAGGGATGAGGTGTTGCTTAATGGCTTACTTGCTCAAAATGCTTAGTGATATGCTCCAAAAATCCTCAACTACCTTCCCACATCCACATATGACCTAAACCAAAAGTCAAACTCGGCCTCACCGATTCTTTCTATCCGGCGCCACCGAGTTTCAAATGTCATAGCCACTGCCACAAACCCTAGGCAAATCGGTCTCACCGATAGGGATCTCGGTCTCACCGAGATGGGATTGTAATCTCTCTGCTTCCTTTCGTAACGTTTCGGTCTTACCGAGATGAGCGATCGGTCCCACCGAGATTGCAATGTAAACTCTTTGTTTCCCTTTTGTAACACTTCAGTCTCACCGAGATGAGCGAATCGGTCCCATTGAGTTTACCTGACCAACTCTCTGGTTAGCTTATTACCAAAATCGGTCCCACTGAGTTTGTGTAATCGGTCACACCGAGATTACGTTATGCCCTAACCCTAACCATATCAGTCCCACCGAAAATCCTAACGGTCACTAGGTTTGCTGAATCGGTCCGACCGAGTTTAACCATTCGGTCCCACCGAGTTTGGCAAATTGTGTGTAACGGTTAGATTTTGTGTGGAGGCTATATATACCCCTCCACCCACTCTTCATTCATGGAGAGAGCCATCAGAACATACCTACACTTCCAATACACATTTTCTGAGAGAGAACCACCTACACTTGTGTTGAGGTCAAGATATTCCATTCCAATCATATGAATCTTGATCTCTAGCCTTCCCCAAGTTGCTTTCCACTCAAATCTTCTTTCCACCAAATCCAAATCCTGTGAGAGAGAGTTGAGTGTTGGGGAGACTATCATTTGAAGCACAAGAGCAAGGAGTTCCTCATCAACACACCATTTGTTACTTCTTGGAGAGTGGTGTCTCCTAGATTGGCTAGGTGTCACTTGGGAGCCTCCGACAAGATTGTGGAGTTGAACCAAGGAGTTTGTAAGGGCAAGGAGATCGCCTACTTCGTGAAGATCTACTGCTAGTGAGGCAAGTCCTTCGTTGGCGACGGCCGTGATGGAATAGACAAGGTTGCTTCTTCGTGGACCCTTCGTGGGTGGAGCCCTCCATGGACTCGCGCAATCGTTACCCTCCGTGGGTTGAAGTCTCCATCAACGTGGATGTACGATAGCACCACCTATCAGAACCACGACAAAAACATCCGTGTCTCCAATTGCGTTTGAATCCTCCAAACCCTTCCCTTTACATTCTTGCAAGTTGCATGCTTTACTTTCTGCTGCTCATATAGTTGTTTGCATGCTTGCTTGAATTGTGTGGAGATTGCTTGACTTGTGCTAAGATAGCTAAAATCTGCCAAGAACTAAAATTGGGAAAAGGCTAGATTTTTATTTGGTCAAGTAGTCTAATCACCCCCCTCTAGACATACTTTCGATCCTACAAGTGGTATCAGACCTTTGGTCTCCATTTGCTTTGATTTCCATAGCTTTTGGCGGTCATAGCCTTGGTTTCACAACCTAGGAGAGTATGGCGTCTAGCAAGGGAAATTATCACTGTAGAGGTCCTTACTTTGATGGCTCTAGTTTTGCTAGTTGGAAGCATAAGATCAAAATGCATATTCTTGGACATAACCCCGCCGTTTGGGCTATTGTGTGTATTGGCTTGCAAGGTGAATTCTTTGACGGGAAAGAACCGAACCGTGAAGCCACCGCGGAAGAGTTGAAAATGCTGCAATACAACGCTCAAGCTTGTGATATCCTCTTCAATGGATTGTGCCCCGAAGAATTCAACAAAATCAGCCGCCTTGAGAATGCAAAGGAAATTTGGGATACTTTGATTGATATGCACGAAGGTACCGACTCCGTCAAGGAATCCAAATTGGATGTGCTTCAAAGTCAACTTGACAAGTTCAAAACGAAGGATGGTGAAGGTGTTGCTGAAATGTACTCTAGGCTTGCTCTTATCACAAATTAGATTGCCGGCTTAGGGAGTGAAGAGATGATCGATAGATTCATCATCAAGAAGATCTTAAGAGCCTTGGATGGAAAATATGATACCGTGTGCACATTGATCCAAATGATGCCAAATTACAAAGATCTCAAGCCAACGGAAGTCATCGGAAGAATTGTTGCTCATGAGATGTCACTCAAGGATAAAGAGGAACTTCACAACAAATCAAGTGGTGCTTACAAAGCCTCATGTGAAGCCCCCACATCATCGAGTGAGAAACAAATCTTTAATGAAGAATTGAGCTTAATGGTGAAGAACTTCAACAAGTTCTACAAGAGTAGAAGCAAAGAGAGAAGCTCCAAGTTAAGGTCCTACAATGACAAAAGATCTTCTAGTCGAGAGCGAAACTGGTACAACTGTGGAAGGCCCGGACACTATTCCAATGAGTGTACGGCCCCCTACAAGAGAAGAGAAGATTCTCCCAAGAGAAGAAGTAGAAGAGAAGAATCACCATCTAGAGAAAGAAGGAGTAGAGATGATCGTTATGAACGAAGACCCTCATGGAGAAGCAAGGATTCGGAAAGAAAGGACAAGTCATCAAGGAGCTACACAAAACGAAGACATCAAGCTCATGTTGGTGAATGGGTATCCGGCTCCGACTCCGACAACCACTCCGAGAGAAGCTATCACTCTGACTCCGAATATACTCAAGATGAAGGTGTTGCCGGTCTAGCACTTGTGACAACCAACTCCTACGACATATTTGACTCACCAAATGAAGGAGTTGGAACATGCTTCATGGCTAAAGGCCCAAAGGTATCACACCCCGAGTATGTTGATTTCAATAGTGATGAAGATGACTTGTTAGGTGATGATGATTTACTTGTTGACAACTCTAGTGATGAATACTGTGATGAAACGTCAATTAATCATGCTAATCAAGATAAAACGAATGACAATGATAAGGAGAAGATTGAGTCTCTAACTAAAGAACTAAACACTCTTAAGTTAGCTCATGAAACTATCTTAGGAGATCATCGAGAACTTTTAAGGACTCATGAGAAATTACGCTTTGAAAAGCTCAACCTTGAGCAAGAGCATGAG
This sequence comes from Triticum aestivum, assembly GCF_018294505.1. NCBI lineage: Eukaryota > Viridiplantae > Streptophyta > Magnoliopsida > Poales > Poaceae > Triticum > Triticum aestivum. The sequence continues at coordinate 390,009,304 of NC_057806.1, read as the reverse complement.
TTCTTAAAAGCAATCAATGATGATCTTCGTAAGAAAAGTTCTTCTTACATTGCCAAGCGTTTACTCTTATCCACTTACATGCCTCAAGTCAAGTCTAGTAACAAGAACAAGAAAGATTCTTCCTCTAGTAGTAACAATAATCATGCTAAATCCAATATTGTTGCTTCTAGTAGTTCTCTTGATTCCACTAATGATTCTCTTAGCCAAGTTACACTTGAGCAAGAAAATAGCTTATTGAAGGGAATTATAGAGAAAGGTGTTTACAAGAGCCTTGCCGGAAGTAAGCAATTCGAGGAAATTGTACGCAAGCAAGGAAGGCACCGGAAGAATCAAGGTGTTGGTTTTGAACGAAAGTTCAATGCCAATGGAGTTGAGTGGGAAGAAGATCAATACCCCAAGACAAAGTTTGTTCCTCAACAAGAGAAGTATGATCCTACTTCTTTCAAAGGGACACAAGCTCAAGATGATCTTCCACCACAAGACCACAAGCAAAAAGGCAAGGACAAGCTTCAAGAGGAAATTGATGCATTTGAAGAAGCTCCTAAGGCCTTGGTCAAGTGGGTTCCCAAGACTACTTCAAGTTCCACTTCATCAAGTACAACTACAACACCGAGGATTCCCATCAAGATGGTGTGGATCCCGAAGAAGAAGAACTAGAGAGTTCTTGAGGGTGACTCCGCCAACATACTTCACTCTTATCATCTTGGCAAGAACAAGTGCAATCAACTTCCACATCTTGCACTAGTTCAAGGAGTCACAAACCCTCTTGTTGGTAAGACAAGGGACAAGGTAACCTAAAAGCTTTCATAGACATCATCTTGTGTGTGCATCACTTTATGTCTATGGATATCCTTGTTTGTTCCTTGTGGGACTAACCCGTGTAGGTATTGAAAGTGCAACTCACTCCAATGGATAGCTTCAAATGATCTACATCAACATTGAGCATCCACATCTTCAACATCTACATGAAGTCATCATCGACAAAACCCAAGGTTAGTTCATCCCTCTTAGGGGGGATCTCACATCTAGGGGGAGCTTTACTCTAAGAATTGAGCTAAAGCAACTCTAATGGTGTGAACACAACAATGCTTTATGTAAAAGTGGTAACCCCACTTGTGCTTAAACGATGAGTATGACCTATGATCAAATGTTCTCATTTGACTCCTAAGTCAATATACTCATATATAGATGACCTAGTCATCGCAAATTGTTTGATAGATGCTAGAATTGGTTGTGCATGCTTTGCCACATATTTCAATTGCCATTTTATTGTGTGAGCATGTTGATTGCATATTTTACTCATTCGAGGACATCCACTTGTTGTTTTGATTGATTGGTTTTCTTTTCTTTTGCCAAGTGGATGGACAAGAATGCCTCAGAACCCTCTCTAGCTATCTATGTTTTTCTCGTCTCAAACTCTATTCATGCTACATCACAAAATTTGATCAAGTCAGATTCGAACCACTCTGTGTGAGGAGCACTCGGAGTCCCCGATTCGTCATAGACTTAAACTTCCAAAACTTCTTTGTGCATTTCGGTCTGACTGATTCATTCATTTCGGTCATACTGAGATCACTAAGTCGATCTAGGTTTTCAATCTCGGTGCAACCGATTTGAACCTTTCGGTCTCATCGAATTTCAGTAACTGATTGCAGTTATGAATCTCGGTGCCACCGAGTTGTTCCACTCGGTCACACCGACAGGGTCGGGCTATATATACCCACGGGTCAAATTTTGGAAAACTTTCCGAACCTCCTCGACCCGCGCTTAGCCCTCTCTGCCTCCAGGGTCTCCGGATCGTCTTCCTCGTCGCCAGCCGCCTTTTGCCGCTGGTCTCCGCCGCCGTCAACGGGAATCATCCCCGCCGTTGCCGCCGTAGCGAGTTCATCGCCGAACTAGGGTATGAACTTGATCACTGTGCTATCCTCAATCCGATTCCTAGCACATTGTGTTTGCCATGAATCTTGCCACGATTGAAACGATCTTATCCAGTCAAAACACTCCGTAGATTAGAGTTGAATTGAAAATTTAGGGTTAGGTTTCCGCCGAAACCATCTCGGACCATCCGAGTTGTGGAACTCGGTACCACCGATTCGGATCAGGCCATTGGACATGAGATTCTCAGTCTGACTGAGAATTGAAAATCGGTGTGACCGAGTTCAGGACTTTGTGAAACCCTAGCAGTCTCGGTGCCACCGAACTGTGACTCGGTCTGACCGAGTTCACTAGTTTAGGTTCCAACAGCTGCTTCGGTATCACCGAGTTTACAAATCGGTTGATCCGAAATGCTTTCTGTGGAAAACTAAAATTAAGTTTTTGACTCATTATTTTGCAAAAACCTCTGCATTTTGTGATGCTCATCCACTCTATCTCATATATATTTATTCACAGGGTCTGCTGTCAGTGTTTGCAATATGTCTGATCAGAGTGACAACCAGAACAGGTCAGAGGAGAAGGTTCACCTGAGTGAGGGCAGTAGTCCCTCTAGCAGTTCAGATGATGGAAGCAGGAGCACTCCCAGCAACTTGCCCAAAGCTTCCACCAGAACAAGGAAGAAGAAAACTTCAGAGTCTGAGGATGAAGACTATGTGGCCACTGAGGATGATGCCACATCAAAGAAGAAAGTGCTCAAGAAGGAGTATAGCTCAGCTGCAGTTAAGCCAGGGATGAAGATCAAAAGCCCAGCAGGAAGGCAACCCATGTCAAAAGCCAGAGCCACCACTCAAGCATCTTTGGAATCCAAACCCAAAGAGCCTGCTGCAGAAGGAAAGAAAAGGAAGGAAAGGGTCAAGAAGACCATGGCCAGAGTGATTGGAAAGGCTTCCATGAAGGAAAAAGAAAAAGAGGAAGAAGATGCTGCACCAGCACCCAAGGCACAAAAGCTGATGGGTGATGCTATAAAGTCAGGGGCTGCAACATCAAAGCCCAAAGAAGCACCCAAAGCAGCCTCCAAGCCCAAGAGTGCACCTAAGAGGAATACCAGGAGTATACCAGCTGCTGAGAAGAACAAGGCCCCAGTGCGTGAAGTTGCTGCTGATGAAGATGATGAAGGACAAGTCCTGAGGAAGCTCAAATCCAAGATTCCAGACCACAATGATGCTCATCCTATGGCTGAGAACATGAAGATCAGGAGAGACTCAGGGTTGAGGCTATGGAGAGAGTCAGATCCATATGCCACCAGGAGAAGGACTACTGTTGATTACAGGTTCCACACAAAGGAACAACAGGATTTCTATGAGACAGTCTTGTTGGACAAGAAGCCTATAGTGTGTGATATGATGTGGGTTGACTGGACCTACATGAAGGATAATGAAGAACACTATCCTGGAGTGTATGACAGCTTCAGTGCGTGTGGAGTTGCAGACTTTGTTGGGCAGAAGCTCACAAACTGGAATGATGAGCTCATTATGCAATTCTACTCACAACACATTTCTATCCAGATGGCAGAATAGTTTGGATGTCCGAAGGAATGAGATACCAATCAACTATTGAGGAATGGACCAATCTGATCAATGCCCCAAAGGAAAGTGAAGATGACTTGTATGTTTATGCCAAGGAAAAGATGGAACACAATTCTATGTCACAGATGTATAAGGAAATCCCAGACAAAGCTCTTGAGACTTTCAAGTTTGGGTCAGTCCATTTTCTTCTGTCAGGACTGCCAACGATCAACTGGATCCTAAGGCACACTCTTTTTCCCAAGTCAGGTGACCACAACATGATCAGAGGGCATGCAATTAACTTGCTTCACATCTTTGATGTCCCACAGAAATTCAAGGTCATGAGCCTCATGGTTGAGACTATCAAGAGAACAGCAACAGACCAAAAGAGAAGTTGTGGATATGCCCCACAAATTCAGGAGTTGATTAACTCAAAGATGGGCACAGGAAAATATCTGTTGGATAAGGAACACTTTGTCATCTATCCAGATTTTGAGGACAACCAAGTGGTTATGGATGAAGATGAACCATCCTCAGTACAAGCACAAGCCAAGAAGGAGAAGGCAAAAGCTGAAAAGGCTGCAAGGATGCCAACTACTGAAGAAGCATCTTAGTATCTCCTGAAGAGCAAGCAAGATCAGCTTGGCTACCTGATTGCATCCACTCTGAGGATTGAGAAGGGTCTGGCCACCCTGACTCAAAACCAGGAGAGCTTGGAAAAAATCGTGGAGCAAAAATTCTATGACTTGGATGTGAAGGTAACTGAGATTCAGTCTGTTGTGGAGCAACCTCAAGATGACATGCAGGAGAGGAAGGGCAAAACAACCATTGATGCATTTGCCAGAGTGCCTAGAGCTCAGAGGTCAGCTGCAATGCTTGTTCCAGACACCAAAGCCACTTCATCTGCACCAGCTACAACTTCAGCGCAACCAGCTCCAGCACCAACTCCTTCAGCTCCATCTACTTCGACTAAAGCCTTCATTCTTGGAGTTATCCAGACACCACCAACTGAAGACCAAGCTTGAGAGACGTTTTAGTGCTATGCATTTTCTATGAACTTTTTGGTAACTTGTTGCCAAAGGGGGAGAAACATGTATAGATCATAGGCTTCGAGAGAGAGCGTTGCTTTTTATTCTCTCTTGCTTTGGTGGTTGAACTTTGTTTGTCGTTTGATTGCTTGAGATACTATGTTATTATCTGTGAGACATTGATGATCACGTGGTTGATTATAAGCTACACTTATGCTTGTTAGATGATATTATCTTACTTATCCTTATATGATCATTCACTTTGCTTGGTGATGAGTGCATGTATTCAATCTTTATTATTTTAAGCGCTCCACCAAGATGTATGTGACATGGAAGAGTAACCCATGATCCTAACTCATTGTGCATTTGCAGTCCAAAGCAAATCTTAAGATATGCACAAATTTAGGGGGAGCTCTTGCTTTTCACATACTTCTCAAAGCGACAATATCTTTCACTCTTATTATCATTTGTCGAAGCTTTGATCTATATGTTGTCATCAATTACCAAAAAGGGGAGATTGGAAGTGCAACTATCCCTGGGTGGTTTTGATAATTCCTAACAACATATAGCTCATTGAGCTAACATTATTCCAAGATTAATATTTCAGGAAAAGCTCAATGAATGGCATGGCATGGATGAGGAAAGTGGATCCCTCAAAATTCTAAGGACAAAAAGTTTGGCTCAAGCTTGAAGCTCAAGACTCTACATTTTATATTTTAGTGATCCAAGATCACATTGAGTCTATAGGAAAAGCCAATACTATCAAGGAGGGATGAGGTGTTGCTTAATGGCTTGCTTGCTCAAAATGCTTAGTGATATGCTCCAAAATCCTCAACTACCTTCCCACATCGACATATGACCTAAACCAAAAGTCAAACTCAGCCCCACCGATTCTTTCTATCCGGCGCCACCGAGTTTCAAATGTCATAGCCACTGCCACAAACCCTAGGCAAATCGGTCTCACCGATAGGGATCTCGGTCTCACCGAGATGGGATTGTAATCTCTCTGTTTCCCTTCGTAATGTTTCGGTCTTACCGAGATGAGCGATCGGTCCCACCGAGATTGCAATGTAAACTCTCTGTTTCCCTTTGTAACATTTCGGTCTCACCGAGATGAGCGAATCGGTCCCACCGAGTTTACCTGACCAACTCTCTGGTTAGCTTATTACCAAAATCGGTCCCACCGAGTTTGTGTAATCGGTCACACCGAGATTACGTTATGCCCTAACCCTAACCATATCGGTCCTACCGAGTTGCATCTCAGTCCCACCGAAAATCCTAACGGTCACTAGGTTTGCTGAATCGGTCCGACCGAGTTTAACCATTCGGTCCCACCGAGTTTGGCAAATTGTGTGTAACGGTTAGATTTTGTGTGGAGGCTATATATACCCCTCCACCCACTCTTCATTCGTGGAGAGAGCCATCAGAACATACCTACACTTCCAATACACATTTTCTGAGAGAGAACCACCTACACTTGTGTTGAGGTCAAGATATTCCATTCCAACCATATGAATCTTGATCTCTAGCCTTCCCCAAGTTGCTTTCCACTCAAATCTTCTTTCCACCAAATCCAAATCCTGTGAGAGAGAGTTGAGTGTTGGGGAGACTATCATTTGAAGCACAAGAGCAAGGAGTTCATCATCAACACACCATTTGTTACTTCTTGGAGAGTGGTGTCTCCTAGATTGGCTAGGTGTCACTTGGGAGCCTCCGACAAGATTGTGGAGTTGAACCAAGGAGTTTGTAAGGGCAAGGAGATCGCCTACTTCGTGAAGATCTACCGCTAGTGAGGCAAGTCCTTCGTGGGCGACGGCCGTGATGGAATAGACAAGGTTGCTTCTTCGTGGACCCTTCGTGGGTGGAGCCCTCCGTGGACTCGCGCAACCGTTACCCTCCGTGGGTTGAAGTCTCCATCAACGTGGATGTACGATAGCACCACCTATCGGAACCACGACAAAAACATCCGTATCTCCAATTGCGTTTGAATCCTCCAAACCCTTCCCTTTACATTCTTGGAAGTTGCATGCTTTACTTTCCGTTGCTCATATACTCTTTTGCATGCTTGCTTGAATTGTGTGAAGATTGCTTGACTTGTGCTAAGATAGCTAAAATCTGCCAAGAACTAAAATTGGGAAAAGGCTAGATTTTTATTTGGTCAAGTAGTCTAATCACCCCCCTCTAGACATACTTCCGATCCTACACAATCCAACCCGGCGTGCGCCGCTCAGTCGTTGATGTCAAGAAGGCTTCGGCTGATACCACGACGTCGAGTGCCCATAACCGTTCCCTCGTAGTTGGTTAGTGTGTATAGGCCAGTGGCCAGACTCAGATCAAATACCCAGATCTCGTTAAGCGTGTTATTTTGAAATAACCACGGACGCCGAACAGGGCCAGGCCCACCTCTCTCCTAGGCGGTCTCAACCTACCCTGTCGCTCCGCTACAAAGATCCACTCGGAGGGCCGTTGGGAAAAACGTCCTTTCGGACCCAATTCGTGAATCACTCACGGGTATTCTATGAGCCGACCCGTCTTTAGTCACCACAAGTATCATATATTATGTATAAGTATAAACCCGTGATCACCTCCCGAGTGATCACGACCCGATAGTATAGCATGGCAGATGGACAAGAATGTAGGGCCACTGATGGTAAACTAGCATCCTATACTAAGCATTTAGGATTGCAGGTAAGGTATCAATAACTGGAGCAACAATGACAAGATATGCATCAGGATATGATTAATGGAAAGCAATAACATGCTACACTACTCTAATGCAAGTAGTAGAGTGAAGAGTAGGCGATATCTGGTGATCAAGGGGGGAGGGGCTTGCCTGGTTGCTCTGGCAAGGAGGGGGTCGTCAACACCGTAGTCGATCGGGGGTACCGACAGCGGTCTCGGGGTCTACCGGAAAGAAGTAACGGAGGTGGAACACAATAAATAACAGAGCAAACAAAGCAACACACAGCATAACATGGCAATGTGCGGTGCTAGGAGTGACCTAACGCAGTATGAGGTGATACCGGTGAAGGGGGGAAACATCCGAGAAAATATCCCCGGTGTTTCGTGTTTTCGGACAGATGAATCGGAGGGGGAAAGTTGCATGTTCGCTATGCTAGGGATGTGCGGCGGACGAACGGGCTACATATCCGGATTCGTCTCGTCGTTCTGAGCAACTTTCATGTACAAAACATTTTCATCCGAGTTACGGTTTATTTTATATTATTTTCCAAAGTTTTAATAGTATTTTGGAATTCTTTTAATTTAAAAATAAAACAAAAATTAGTTTTATCACCTAGTACTATTCTAGCCATAGTTTATGACAGGTGGGGGTCAGGGTCAAAGTCAACAGTTGACCAGTCAGGGTTGACTGGACAATAGGTTCAAAGCAGGCCCCATATGTCATTGACTCTGCATTTTTAGAGTTAAAACAAATAGTTGATTAACTGAGGGGCCCAAATGTTCTATCTTTTTTTTGAGTCCACCCACACACGTTCTATCAATTAGAGCTAACAAAGGGGGGGTTAGGCCTAACTTAATTAGGCCTTCCTAATTAACTTGGGCCGAAGCCCATGTGGCAGCGACCAGCAGAGCGGCCATGCGCTGGGCTCACATGCGCGCGCGCGCACAGGGCGTCGGCGGCAGGGCCAGTCGCAGCACGGGCGGCCGGGCCAGCGAATGGTGGGGAGAGCGAACGAGAGGTGGGGCGAGCGGTGCAGGCGCGTGCGCTTAGGCACGCGGACACCCCAGCATATATAGCGAGAAACAGGGCACAACAGCAGGCTGGACAAGCTAGCGAGGCGCGGCAGCGAGGCGCATAAATCCGGTGGGCGCGCGGGGTGAGGGGAGTGCTGGCCGGAGGCTGGCGTTGCAGCGGCCAGCGGTGGGAGAAGAAGATGCAGCAAGCAGCAGAATAACGAGGAGGAGCAGGCAAACAGCAGAGCACAGGGGAGCAAGCGTGGACGAGCCCCTGCGGACGGGCGCACATGTAGGGGCCGCTCCGGGAGCAGGCAGGGACGATAAGGGGCACAGTGGGACGCGGCAAGGTGTGCGTGCGCGTGCCCGTGGGCGCGGTGAGCGCAAGGGAGGAGCCCCCAGGGCGACCATGACGGAGCTCCAGCCATGGCGCAGAATGACGGCTACGGCTATGGATACGATGGGGGAAGGGGAAAATCGGATGGGGGCCTCACCGAGGTGCTCGATGACGAGCTCGGGGAGGTCGGGGGTGAACCGGAGGGGCGGCGGCGATGGCGAGGCGATGACGGGCGGAGGAGGAAGAAGTTGACATCGTCGTCCATGCAGCGTCCCGCCTTGTTCCGATGCCCTGAACGGATGCGGCCGCGCGCGAGGAACCTCCAGGACGCCCCCCACACGCCGGAGACGTCGGCGGCCATGGCAATGACGGCGAAGCTGTGGTCACCGTGTTAATTCCGGGCTCAAATTCGAGCCAAGAAGATGGGGGCAAAGGGGGTTCGAGGGGTAACTAGACGAGCTCGATCTAGGGTTTCGTATGGACGCACATATAGGTCCGAGGGGGGCACGTGGTGGCCATCCACGGCCACGACGCTGTGGATGTGTGCCACGACCTTCCTGCCTCCTGTAGCGGGAGGTTAGGGATAGCCTAGGTGGGTTGGGCTGTTTCCTGTAGTTAGTTGGGCCAAAGTGCATAGTGGCACTTTGCCTTTTTATTTTCTCTTTAATTTTTCTGCTTTTCTTTTTTCTTTTGCTTTGTTTGCTACTTACTCTCAACGTTATTTCGGTCTTATAATATATGAGACTTGGCCCATAATTAGTGATGCAATATTAGACACCGCCACAAAAGTTTTGGTGGTTATTTAAAATATTTTGTATTTACACAAATTAGAGAAGACATTTTAAATAATGAATTGGCCCATGTCTCATTTATTTAGGGAACTTAAATACTTTTCAAAAAGTTGAATTCACCACTATAATGGCCTATGGCTTATTTACCACCTTTTGAACATTTTAGTTTGACAATTGAAAACTTTTATAGTTTGACTTTATTTTAAATTTAAATTCGAACGAGTTTTGAATCATCGCGAGATTATCACCAGTAACCATGGTGACGTGGCAACATTAGTAGAGGGTTACTGTAGCTTAGTTATCCGGGCGTCACAATTCTCCTCCACTAGAAGAAATCTCGTCCCGAGATTTAAGAGGTGGTGTAAGGGGAAAGTTTTGTTTATGAAGGTCTAACGGTTCTGCCCGTTCTTGGTTGCTCTTCTCGAAGTAGTTGATCATCTTTGTTGATGTCTTCATGTCGTTGCATCAGGGCATCATGATGAAGCCGTCATCCTTTCTTTGGGAACTCCATTGTACTAGATATGTGGTAAAACTATAAGGACAGATGTCTGCGAGGGCTGATATTTGGTAATTAGCTCAGGGATTTTGGCACAAGGTATCTCTCAAGTTGGACAAATGAAACACCACGAGAGCAAAGTAGGAAGGGTCAATAAGAAGTTTCAAGTGGGCAGGCAATCATTCAATGCCTAAACAGAAGGTGAAAGGGTTTCAGAGCAACGAAAATAAATATTGCGCTAGATAGCAGAGTAGATCATCTCAAGGAAGATGGCTCGTGAATTACTTATGAAGCCAAGTGCAAGAAATAACTTTGGAAACATGGATGTATATGAGAGTTAGGTTTCGATCCTGTGGAACTATGGGTTATTGGCCCACGATGTGAGTTAACGGTAGGAAGGGTGGTGACGTCTTGTATGACCATGTTGGCAAGACATGTAAGCGGATAGCCTGTCAGTTATGTCGGCAACAATGTCGGTACCAAGGGTGAGGGACGAAGAGAACCATTTTCCTGCTCGTTGAACAAGGCAGACCAATAGGCAAAGTTCTCGTCCATCGGTGGCTACCGGAATGTCATCAACAATAGTAACATGGTCTTGCTCACAGAATTGTACACCGAGGTGTTTACATAAGCAGGAGAATATTACTGCTTAGATCATATAGATCACAAGAAAGGTTAAACCAAACAATGAAAAGGAAAATGTGATTATCAGATTAAACAGAACAATGGAAAGGAAAATGTGTTTAAACACACATTTCAAGGTTGTATCCTTCCCAAGGACAAGCAGAGCATGATATCCATGACAGGATATAATGTAGAAAACTCTTTAGGTAAGGGGAGATAAGTTTCATGACATTACCCATACAATGGTTTTTGGATAATTGAGCAGGAAACATTTAGCATTGGGCTACAAATATTCTTGTTGAAAATTGGAGTACCATAGACATGCTTCGAGATAGCATTGACATGGCCATCAAATAAGGTTCAGACTCTGGATACACGAAGGATCCATTGTAGAATAAGTCTTACAATTTTCCTTATGAAAGAATGGATTACCTTGCGGAAAAGTAAACTATAACACTAGGTGCTCCGGCCAAGTGTGCTAGGCATGGCATCACCTTACCCGGTCATGTAAAGAAGTTATAACTCCTAGAAATATGTTCCAACCATCATATCTGACCTAGATTCAGATCTGATTGGTGTCATATACCTCAGACTCTGGATGCCTGAGAGGAAGAGGTGCAACACAAATCGACGAGATGACATTATAAGATTCTCGGGAAATGAACTATAGAAGCAAGTTCCCAAACAAGAGTTCATCATTAAACCAAGGGGAGGATGAGGAGGTGGCTGATGGTCTCAGCAGCAATTCAACAAGGTTTCCAAAAGATAGATTTCCACAATTATGTGAACAAGGAGATAACATTTGTCAGATCAAATGATATAATGATGTATGCTCGAGGAAAACATACACAATAAAACATTGGTTGAAAGGTGCACGCAAGATATGGGCTTAGGTAGCATGATCAATGCTGGAATGGTGATTCCATAACTAATAATCTAAGAATGAATAACTTCAAAGCAATAGGGTTGCTAGAAGTTTTGAATTTACACATCACATACCATTTGTCGGTATTCCGGTTAGAAACATCACGGGGACCAAGAAAAGAATGGTGATGGTAATAAATATCACTTGTATCAAGAATTCTTAAGGGGTGGTGAAATTCTCGCGACATTCTTGACATAAAAGGTGGTAATATTCCAAGGTAGAACATAATACAAACTGGATAGCAAGTTGCATCCATAACATGAACAAGTTTGTGAGGAAAGGAAGGTAAAGATGTTGTCGATGGTAACTCAAATTACCAAGGGACGAGGATGGCACTTACCATCATGAATTCAATTGATATCCTGGAAGGAGTCAAAATGTTTATGATGATCACGACAAATTTTGTCGAGAGTCTACACAAAGATGTAACCGATCGGTGATGACATCAAGTCAAAGGAATGATGAAGCGAAAGGTTAATGGAACCAAGGGTATGACACAATCCCCAAACCAAGGTTGTTATTGGAGGTGAAACGATAATACGAGGAAGATCGACATAAGCTTAGCTCATCGTCGAAAGTTGTGCTCCGGGAATAAGGACCGGGTAGACAGTTAAAATCAGCACGATAATGATATAGCCAGTCAAGCTAGGAATGACATGATCAAGTACAAACTCATAAGTAAAGAAGATTACTAAGAGTTGTTTAATCGCGATGCAGACTCGATTCAGTTGTCGGTGTCCTTGAGGGTTTAATAACTCAGAGCCCGTGAAAAATTTGGAATCGGTGAGAATGTAGTACTTGATGAAGAACTCATAAGAAGTTATGCAGTTTCGTGACAATCTCGAGATACCAGGGGGTAATACTCGACGACAGACCAAAGTAAAGGTTGGACTAGGGTATTGCTCTGTAGAAGACAAGTGCTTAAACTTGCACGAGAAATGGTAATTAAAGGAGAACATGGTCGGAACCACGATTGCAGAACGCCAGATCCCTGATATAAGATGAACTTATACCAAGGAAATAATTCATTTAAGAGAATCTTTAATGATAAGATCTACATCGTGTCCATGGGCATGAACACAAAGTTCAAGGTCGACTCCCACTTCTTCAATGCATAACCTTCCATTCACTGCTCTAGATAAAAATGATTTCAGTGTCAAAACCTACCTGGTGAATTACCAGAGGAGTATGACCCGTGAAAACTTTCGGGTTCACACAAATCAAGGAAGGCATAGGTTCAACCCATCGGGGCTTCTTAGAACATATACCATGAACTTCAGGAGTAAATAACACAAGCTCAAAAGTAGAGCATGGTTGACAAAAGTAGAGGATACAATTTTACCAAAGGCAGTATGTATTAGGTAAAGAACTCACAACAATTTTGGTCGTGAAGGACACTGTCGGATAATAACTCGGCAATGGGTATGGTGGACCACAACGGGGCTGATGTGAGTATCGGTACTCAATCAGAGGAAGAAGGAATGCCAAGGCATCGGATTATAGAAACAATAGACTAATTCAAAGCTTAATGCAAAGAAATTTTTATGATTTCCAAATCAAGGGATCAGAAGCAAACACTCTGATCAAGGATGGATAAGTTGAGTAGGCTTAGGGGTACAATCGATGTCAATTTGATTGGTCGAGATCCAGCTCATGTCCGAAATGACGTCTGAATTCGAAGGATAAATTCCAGGGAACAACTGATGATTGCGTGCATTCACACACATGTTGAATCAAAAGGATCAGAATGAAAATCACAAAGGTTTTTAAAGTAAATTGCTGGACCAAAGGAATTAACCGGAATGCAACTATGCAAGAATTCCCAGCACAACAGGTTGTTGAGGATTTTCGAAAGATCAAATAGTATTTCGAAGTCTCTTGCGGAACGCAAGAACAACTGGGAATGAGTAGATACTCGATAAGTGCGAGGAATTATCCGTATGGGTATTTCTGTGGCAAGGAACTACAAGGCAGTGGTACAAGGGATTCTTAAGAGTGGGAGATCAATTTAATGCATCTTATAATAACAGGAGAAACTCAGAGTAATTGTATGAACAACAAGTGTATGTCGTTATCCATATGGATATATCGGTAATAGGGAATTGAAAAGGCAGAGGGCACAAGTGTCTCAGGAATGATCGAAGAGTATCTTCAAAATCTTCTGGTGCGATAGGCGATCATCTGTGATAAGGGGCTCTCCGGTAGAAGTAGTTACGAGAACCTAGAGTCAAATTTAGTAAAATCACTTAACCCAAATAGAAGAGAGATCAGAGTCCCAGAGTAAGGATCGAGGAGTAAAAGATCCTAATACCACCCAATGGCGACGTGGGCCCATGGGCCGCACAACCATGTTAGTAAAACAGTTTTCATCGACTAGACTCAACTTCGGCCAAGGAGTGTGGAAGGGGGATTCCTATAGGCAGTCAGCTCTGATACCAACTTGTGATGCCCCCGATTCAATCGTACACTAATCATATACGCAAATGTGTACGATCAAGATCAGGGACTCACGGGAAGATATCACAACACAACTCTACAAATAAAATAAGTCATACAAGCATCATATTCCAAGCCAGGGGCCTCGAGGGCTCGAATACAAGAGCTCGATCATAGACGAGTCAGCGGAAGCAACAATATCTGAGTATAGACATAAGTTAAACAAGTCTGCCTTAAGAAGGCTAGCACAAACTGGGATACAGATCGAAAGAGGCGCAGACCTCCTGCCTGGGATCCTCCTTAACTACTCCTGGTCGTCGTCAGCAGCCTGCACGTAGTAGTAGGCACCTCCAGTGTAGTAGGAGTCATCGTGGATGGTAGTGTCTGGCTCCTGGACTCCGTCGTCTGGTCACAACAATCGGGTATAGAAAGGGGAAAAAGGGGAGCAAAGCAACCGTGAGTACTCATCCAAAGTACTCGCAAGCAAGGATCTACACTACATGTGTATGCATTGGTATCAAATGGAAAAGGGTAGCATATGTGGACTGAACTGCAGAAAGCCGGAATAAGAGGGGGATAGCTAGTCTTGTCGAAGACTACGCTTCTGGCAACCTCCATCTTGCATCATGTAGAAGAGAGTAGATGGTAAGTTCACCAAGTATCATCGCATAGCATAATCCTACCCGACGATCCTCCCCTCGTCGCCCTGTGAGAGAGCGATCACCGGTTGTATCTGGCACTTGGAAGGGTGTGTTTTATTAAGTATCTGGTTCTAGTTGTCATAAGGTCAAGGTACAACTCCGGGTCATCCTTTTACAGAGGGACACGGCTATTCGAATAGATCAACTTCCCAATAGGGGTGCATCACATTTCCCAACACGCTTGATCCCTTTGTCTGGACACACTTTTCTGGGTCATGCCCGGCCTTGGAAGATCAACACGTCGCAACCCTACCTAGGCACAACAGAGAGGTCAGCACGCTGGTCTAAATCCTATGGCGCAGGGGTCTGGGCCCATCGCCCATTGCACACCTGCACGTTGCGTCCGCGACCGGCGAGCAAACCTAGCCTCCCTTATACAAGAGCAGGCGTTCCAGTCCAACCTGACGCGCGCCGCTCAGTCGCTAATGTCAAGAAGGCTTCGACTGATACCACGACGTCGAGTGCCCATAATTGTTCCCGCGTAGTTGGTTAGTGCGTATAGGCCAGTGGCCAGACTCAGATCAAATACCCAGATCTCGTTAAGCGTGTTAGTTTGAAATAACCACGGACGCCTACCAGGGCCAGACACACCTCTCTCCTAGGCGGTCTCAACCTACCCTGTCACTCCGCCACAAAGATCCACTCAGAGGGCCGTCGGGACAAACGTCCTTTCGGACCCAATACATGAATCACTCGCGGGTACTCTATGAGCCGACCCGTCTTTAGTCACCACAAGTATCATATATTATGTATAAGTATAAACCCATGATCACCTCCCGAGTGATCACGACCCGATAGTATAGCATGGCAGACGGACAAGAATGTAGGGCCACTGATGGTAAACTAGCATCCTATACTAAGCATTTAGGATTGCAGGTAAGGTATCAATAACTGGAGCAACAATGACAGGCTATGCATCAGGATAGGATTAACGGAAAGCAGTAACATGGTACACTACTCTAATGCAAGCAGTAGAGAGAAGAGTAGGCGATATCTGGTGATCAAGGGGGGGGCCTCCCTGGTTGCTCTGGCAAGGAGGGGGTCGTCAACATCGTAGTCGATCGGGGGTACCGGCAGCGGTCTCGGGGTCTACCGGAAAGAAGTAAGGGAGGGGGAACACAACAAATAACAAAGCAAACAAAGCAACACAAAACATAACATGACAATGCACAGTGATAGGGGTGACCTAACGCAGTATGAGGTGATACCGGTGAAGGGGGGAAACATTCGGGAAAATATCCCCGGTGTTTTGCGTTTTCGGACAGGTGAATCGGAGGGGGAAAGTTGCGTGTTCGCTATGCTAGGGATGTGCGGCAGACGGACGGGCTGTGTATCCGGATTCGTCTCATCGTTCTGAGCAACTTTCATGTACAAAACATTTTCATCCGAGTTACGGTTTATTTTATATTATTTTCCAAAGTTTTAATAGTATTTTCGAATTCTTTTAATTCAAAAATAAAACAGAAATTAGTTTCGGCACCTAGTACTATTCTAGCCATAGTGTATGACAGGTGGGGGTCAGGGTCAAAGTCAACAGTTGACCAGTCAGGGTTGACTGGTCAACAGGGTTAAAGCGGGCCCCATATGTCATTGACTCGTCATTTTTAGAGTTAAAACAAATAGTTGATTAACTGAAGGGGCCCACATGTTCTATCTTTTTTTGAGTCCACCCACACACGTTCTATCAACTAGAGCTAACAAAGGGGGGGGGGGTTAGGCCTAACTTAATTAGGCCTTTCCTAATTAACTTGGTCCGGAGCCCATGTGGCAACGACTAGCAGAGCGGCCACACGCTGGGCTCACACGCGCGTGCATAGGGCGCCGACGGCAGGGCCAGTCGTAGCACGGGCAGCCGGGACAGCGAATGGTGGGGCGAGCGACGCAGGCACGTGCTCTTAGGCACGCGGACGCCCCGACATATGCAGCGAGAAGCAGGGCACAACAGCAGGCTGGACAAGCTAGCGAGGCGCGGCAGCGAGGCGCAGAACTCCGGTGGGCGCGCGAGGTGAGGGGAGTGCTGGCCGGAGGCCGGTGTTGCGGCGGCCAGCGGTGGGAGAATCAGCACAGCAAGCAGCAGAACAACGAGCAGGAGCAAGCAAACAGCAGAGCGCAGGGGAGCAAACGGGGATGAGCCCCTACGGGCGGGTGCACATGTAGGGGCCACTCCGGGAGCGTACAGGGACAACAAGGGGCGTGGTAGGACGCGGCCAGTTGTGCGGGTGCGTGGCCGTGGGCACGGTGAGCGCAAGGGCGGAGCCCCCAGGGCGACCACGATGGAGCTCCGGCCATGGCGCAGAACGACGGCTACGGCTATGGATACAATGGGGGAAGGGGAAAATCGGATGGGGGCCTCACTGAGGTGCTCGATGACGAGCTCGGAGAGGTCGGGGGTGAACCGGAGGGGTGGTGGCGATGGTGAGACGGTGACGGGCGGAGGAGGAAGAAGTTGACAACACCGTCCATGCAGCGTCCCGCCTTGTTCCGATGCCCTGAACGGACATGGCCGAGCGCGAGGAACCTCCAGGACGCCCCCCCGCACGCCGGAGACGTCGGCAGCCATGGCAACGACGGTGAAGCTGCGGTCATCGTGTTAATTTCGAGCTCAAATTCAAGCCAAGAAGATGGTGGCGAAGGGGGTTCGAGGGGTAACTGGACGAGCTCGATCTAGGGTTTCGTATGGACGCACATATAGGTCCGAGGGGGGCACGTGGTGGCCATCCACGGCCACGACGTCATGGATGTGTGCCACGACCTCCCTGCCTCCTGTAGCGGGAGGTTAGGGATAGCCTAGGTGGGTTGGGCTATTTCCTGTAGTTAGTTGGGCCAAAGTGCACAGTGGCACTTTGCCTTTTCCTTTTCTCTTTAAATTTTCTGCTTTTCTTTTTTTTATTTGCTCCGTTTGCTACTTACTCTCAACATTATTTCGATCTTATAATATATGAGACTTGGCCCATAATTAGTGATGCAATATTAGACACCGCCACAAAAGTTTTGGTGGTTATTTAAAATAGTTTGTATTTTCACAAACTAGAGAAGACATTTTAAATAATGAATTGGCCCATGTTTCATTTATTTTAGGGCACTTAAATAGTTTTCAAAAAGTTGAATTCACCACTATAATGGGGGGGGGGTTAGGCCTAACTTAATTAGGCCTTTCCTAATTAACTTGGTCCGGAGCCCATGTGGAAACGACCAGCAGAGCGGCCACACGCTGGGCTCACACGCGCGCGCACAGGGCGCTGGCAGCAGGGCCAGTCACAGCACGGGCAGCCGGGCCAGCGAATGGTGGGGCGAGCGATGCAGGCGCGTGCGCTTAGGCACGCGGACGCCCCGGCATATGCAGCGAGAAGCAGGGCACAACAGCAGGTTGGACAAGCTAGCAAGGCGCGGCAGCGAGGCGCAGAACTCCGGTGGGCGCGCGGGGTGAGGGGAGTGCTGGCCGGAGGCCGGCGTTGCGGCGGCCAGCGGTGGGAGAATCAGCCGTAGCAAGCAGCAGAACAACGAGCAGGAGCAGGCAAACAACAGAGCGCAGGGGAGCAAACGGGGACGAGCCCCTGCGGGCGGGCGCACATGTAGGGGCCACTCCGGGAGCGGACAAGGACGACAAGGGGCACGGTGGGACGCGGCCAGTTGTGCTGGTGCGTGCCCGTGGGCGCGGTAAGCGCAAGGGCGGAGCCCCCAGGGCGACCACTATGGAGCTCCGACCATGGCGCAGAACGACTACTACGGCTATGGATACAATGGGGGAAGGGGAAAATTGGATGGGGGCCTCACCGAGGTGCTCGATGACGAGCTCGGGGAGGTTGGGGGTGAACCGGAGGGGCGGTGGCGATGGTGAGACGGTGACGGGCGGAGGAGGAAGAAGTCGACAACACTGTCCATGCAGCGTCCCGCCTTGTTCCGATACCCTGAACGGACGCGGCCGAGCGCGAGGAACCTCCAGGACGCCCCCCGCATGCCGGAGATGTCGGCAGCCACGACAACGACGGTGAAGCTGCGGTCACTGTGTTAATTCCGAGCTCAAATTCGAGCCAAGAAGATGGGGGCGAAGGGGGTTCGAGGGGTAACTGGACGAGCTCGATCTAGGGTTTCGTATGGACGCACATATGGGTCCGAGGGGGGCACGTGGTGGCCATCCACGGCCACGACGTCGTGGATGTGTGCCACGACCTCCCTGCCTCCTGTAGCGGGAGGTTAGGGATAACCTAGGTGGGTTGGGCTATTTCCTGTAGTTAGTTGGGCCAAAGTGCACAGTGGCACTTTGCCTTTTCCTTTTCTCTTTAAATTTTCTGCTTTTCTTTTTTTATTTGCTCTGTTTGCTACTTACTCTCAACATTATTTCGATCTTATAATATATGAGACTTGGCCCATAATTAGTGATGCAATATTAGACACCGCCACAAAAGTTTTGGTGGTTATTTAAAATAGTTTGTATTTTCACAAACTAGAGAAGACATTTTAAATAATGAATTGGCCCATGTTTCATTTATTTTAGGGCACTTAAATACTTTTCAAAAAGTTGAATTCACCACTATAATGGCCTATGGATTATTTACCACCTTTTGAACATTTTACTTTGACAATTGAAAACTTTTATAGTTTGACTTTATTTTAAATTTAAATTCAAACGAGTTTTGAATCATCGCGAGATTATCATTAGTAACCGTGGTGACGTGGCAACATTAGTAGAGGGTTACCGTAGCTTAGTTATCCGAGCGTCACAGTTCAACTAAACAAGATGTGTGCGATATGCGGCCAACAGGTCCGTAATCAGAAATGTGTGCGAAGACCAATAATAACACAGACAGTTACTGCTAATAAGCCGTGTGATTTGCTTTGTCTATAAAAGAATAACACACACACACACACACACATATATATATATAACTGAAATAAACATCCAATTACATAAGTGACTATACAGATCATTCGCACACACCTCAATAAACAATTGCATGCATTCTAAACTAGGAGAAATGATCGTCTAGTCATCTACTTCTTGTGACGCTCCTGCCACTGCTCCGTGGCTCGATCCCTCGTCTAGGGCAGGAAGAAGACACTTCCTCATGTCAATGATCCGCCTGTACATCTCGTAGATTGTGTACACGTCCTTGGCCACGTACTTGACGTGTTGTTCATCCAGTCTCTCATGCTAGACATCGTGCCAGGCGTTCTTGTCCTTCTTGCTCTCATTCTTCATCTTCATGTAGTAGGGGTCGATGATGGCCGAGGCGAGGTCAAACAGGGAGTTCTGTTTGTTGTTTTCGCTGCCCCAGACCTTGTAGTGGTCGTGGATGTTGACAAGATTCTAGCATTTTAAGCCCGAAACCTTGAGCGCTTTTAGATCGTTGGTGGTGTCCATCGTAGCGAAATTGTAGTCGGTGTTGTTGATAAACCTAGAGAAACGCTCGCAAAAGGCCTTCTGGCCAGGTGGTAGTGGTAGACGAGGACGTCATGTCGCACGCACAACTGGGTGACGACAAGCTTTTGATCATGCCCGGCACGACCGATGGTGTACTCGAGGTCGAAGCTGACCACTTGGTACTTGTCCTCAGCAAGGGATACGTCTCCGTCGGATCTACTTTTCCAAACACTTTTGCCCTTGTTCTGGACTCTAACTTGCATGATTTGAATGGAACTAACCAGGACTGACGCTGTTTTCAGCAGAATTACCATGGTGTTATTTATGTGCAGAAACAAACGTTCTCGGAATGACGTGAAACTTCACGGAGCCACTTTTTGGAAAATATAAAAAATACCTGCAGAAGATGAAGGCCAGGGGGCCCACCACCTGTCCACGAGGGTGGGGGCGCGCCTGCCCTCCTAGGGCGCGCCCCCTACCTCGTGGGCCCCCTGGTGCCTCTCCGACTCCAACTCCAACTCTATGTATTGTGTTTCGGGGAGAAAAAAAATCAGGGAGAAGAAATCATCATGTTTTACGATACGGAGCCACCGCCAAGCTCTAAAACCTCTCGGGAGGGCTGATCTGGAGTCCGTTCGGGGCTCCGGAGAGGGGAATCCGTCGCCATCGTCATCATCAACCATCCTTCGTCACCAATTTCATGATGCTCACCGCCGTGCGTGAGTAATTCCATCGTAGGCTTGCTGGACGGTGATGGGTTGGATGAGATTTACCATGTAATCGAGTTAGTTTTGTTAGGGTTTGATCCCTAGTATCCACTATGTTCTGAGATTGATGTTGCTATGACTTTGCTATGCTTAATGCTTGTCACTAGTGCCCGAGTGCCATGATTTCAGATCTGAACCTACTATGTTTTCATCAATATATGAGAGTTCTTGATCCTATCTTGCAAGTCTATAGTCACCTATTATGTGTTATGATCCGTTAACCCCGAAGTGACAATAATCGGGATACTTACCGGTGATGACCATAGTTTGAGGAGTTCATGTATTCACTATGTGCTAATGCTTTGTTCCGGTACTCTATTAAAAGGAGGCCTTAATATCCCTTCGTTTCCATTAGGACCCCGCTGCCACGGGAGGGTAGGACAAAAGATGTCATGCAAGTTCTTTTCCATAAGCATGTATGACTATATTCGGAATACATGCCTACATTACATTGATGAATTGGAGCTAGTTCTGTGTCACTCTATGTTATGATTGTTACATGATGAACCGCATCCGGCATAGTTCTCCATCACCGATCCATTGCCTACGAGCTTTCCATATGCTGTTCTTCGCTTATTTACTTTTCCGTTGCTATTGCTATCATCACTACAAAATACCAAAAACATTACTTTTGCTATTGTTACCTTTTGCTACCGTTACCACTACTATCATATTACTTTGCTACTAAATACTTTGCTGCAGATATTAAGTTTCCAGGTGTGGTTGAATTGACAACTCAGCTGCTAATACTTGAGAGTATTCTTTGGCTCCCCTTGTGTCGAATCAATAAATTTGGGTTGAATACTTTACCCTCGAAAACTGTTGCGATCCCCTATACTTGTGGGTTATCACACGTTTTGTCACCCCGCTGCCGCAGACGGCTTAGAGCGCAAGTTTGATCAGCGCGCGGGGGCATTTTTTTGGCCAAACGGTGGTGAGCCCGTTCCCGCGCAACCACACAGGTTCCCGTGCAAGCTTCCTACCCGACTTGGTGAAATTCCCCAAAATCCCAATGCTTATCGGCCTGCTATATAAACCCTCATGTCCGGTGAGTCCTGCGTGGCATTTCCCCTCCTGTAGATTATCTCATCTGCTTCTCCCACAATCGCCAGTGGCACCGGTCCATCATTGATGCTCAGCCACTCTTCCATCATTAGAGGACAGCTCCAGGTGGGAGGCTACACCGCGGCGGCGGCGCAGTCCTTGGCATGGTGTAATGCGTGTGGCGTCCCTACTGGGTGTGTGCGGAACACCCACCACACGCTCCGCCGCCACTGCCCATCGGCAACTGTTGTCGGCTGCCGTTGCCGCCATGCCGCCGTGGCCGCCACACCATCGTTGAAAGCCAGGGCCATCGTCCGCTCTGCCGCCGTGGCCCGAAGGTGGGAGGTGGCCGCCATGGCCACCACCCCACTGCCGCCCACGATGTCTATCACCCGCTCCGCCACCCCACCCCGAAGGTGGGAGGTGGTGGTCGTGGCCGCCACCCCAACGTCGGCTTCCATGGCCGCCAACCCACCATCGATCGCCGGGGTCATCACCCGCTCTGCCACCACCGCCCGAAGGCGGAAGGCATAGGTCGAGGCCCGCACGTGCGCCGGCAACCTTGCGCGCTACATCAAGTTCCTACGGGAGGAGGAGGAGCGCCTCGTCGAGTAGGCAAAGAACCTTACCGCCGCCGTGGCCACAGCACACGCCGCCACAGAGGCGAGGAATCGGGAGATTTACAAGGAGAACCACCGCTTCGAGAGGGGTCGCCTGTAGCGGCAGAGGGCGTTCGAGGTGAGCGTCGCTGAAGGTGCAGCAGCGGCAGGCACCATATTGCAATTGTCCAGCTCGTCGGTAGGCTCCTCCTCCTCTGCCTCTTACTGAGCGTGCTCGGCAGAGGAAAGGCTGCCGAAAGTAGTACAAAGCCCCTCCGTAGCAGTAGTATTTAGGGGCTATTTTGTTCAGTTCATCTGACTATAGAATATGGTGGAACTGTATAACGTACTTAAAATTAGTTAGTATATATAGTTGAACTAGCTATTTCAGTACGTGGTTGGCAACAATTGGGGAAAAGTTTGGTGGGTTCAGCTATTGAGTTGAACTATTTGTATAAAAGAACGACTGCTTAATCTATGAACGAAATCTATGCTTAATTACTGAATTTTAGTTGCAAAAATTAGATAGTGCTAATGATTTTTAGCTGCATATTTTGACAAATTGTAGTGTTACAAGGTTGACAAATGGCAATGTTACTAGATCAACGAATGTGAATCTTTCTAGTTTGACAAATGGCAATATACCCAATATGATGGATGCAAATCTTACCAAATTGTATGTACATGGTTGCACATGGGTCATCCAAAATAAATGTTTGTGTTGAAGGGATGTACAAATCCTGCTCGACACATTTTCCCTTGGCGTACTGGGGAAGACCATAGCTCTCACTTTGCATACAAGTGTTCTATCTGAACCATTTGCATTGAAGAGATGCATAAATCCTGCATGGTGAATTTTCCCTTGGCTTACTAGGAAAGACCATAGCTCTCACTTTGCATACAGGTGTTCTATCTAAAACGTTTGCAATGAAGAGCTGCACAAATGCTGCTCGACAAATTTTCCCTTGGCTTCCTGGGGAAGCTGTTGGTTTGCATAGGGGTGTTCTTGAAGGAAATATGCCCTAGAGCCAATAATAAAGTTGTTATTTTATATTTCCTTATGTCATGATAAATGTTTATTATTCATGATAGAATTGTATATTAACCATAAATTTGATACATATGTGGATACATAGACAAAACACCGTGTCCCTAGTAAGCCTCTACTAGACTAGCTCATTAATCAAAGATGGTTAAGTTTCCTAACCATAGACATGTGTTTTCATTTGATGAACGGGATCACATCATTAGGAGAATGCTATGATGATCAAGACACATCCGTTAGCTTAGCATGTTGATCGTTCAGTTTTATTGCTATTGCTTTCTTCATGTCAAATACATATTCCTTTGACTATGAGATTATGCAACTCTCCGATACCGAGGAATACCTTGTGTGCTATCAAACGTCACAATGTAACTGGGTGATTATAAAGATGCTCTACAGGTATCTCCGAAGGTGTTTGTTGGGTTGGCATAGATCGAGATTAGGATTTGTCACTCCGAGCATCAGAGAGGTATCTCTGGGCCCAGTCGGTAATGCACATCATGATAAGCCTTGCAAGCAATGCGACTAATGAGTTAGTTGCAGGATGATGTATTACGGAACGAGTAATGAGACTTGCCAGTAACGAGATTGAACTAGGTATGAAGATACCGACGATCGAATCTCGGGCAAGTAACATACCGATGACAAAGGGAATAACGTATGTTGTCATTATGGTATGACCGATAAAGATCTTCGTAGAATATGTGGGAACCAATATGAGCATCCAGGTTCCGCTATTGGTTATTGACCGGAGAAGTGTCTCGGTCATGTCTACATAGTTCTCGAACCCGTAGGGTCTACTCGCTTAACGTTCGATGATGATTTTGTATTATATGAGTTATGTGATTTGGTGACCGAATGTTTTTCGGAGTCCCTGATGAGATCACAGACATGACGGGGAGTCTTGAAATGGTCGAGAGGTAAAGATTCATATATAGGAGGATAGTATTTGGACACCGGAAGTGTTCTGGAGGTACTGAGTACGTATCGGGTCACCGGAAGGGGTTCCGGGCTACCCCCGGCAAACTATAAGAGGATAGTATTTGGACACCGGAAAACACAGCAACCAACATGGGCTGCTGCGCCCCCTTGCTAGCCGAATAGGAAGGGGAAAGGAAAAGGGGAAGAGAGAAGGAAGGGGGGCAATTCGGCCTCCCCCTTCCTTCCCTCCTCTCTCCCCTTTCCTTCCCTCTCTGGAAAAGATGGTAAGGGGGGGGGGGGTCAAATTGGACAAGGCCCCAAGTAGGATTCCTCCTACTTGGGGCGCCCCATGTCTGTCCCCCTCCCCCTCCCACCTATATATATATATATATATATATATATATATATATATATATATATATATATATATATGAAGGGGCGCCTAGAACACACAACAAACATTGTTAGCCGTGTGCGGCGCCCCCTTCCATAGTTTATGCCTCCGGTCATATTCACGTAGTGCTTAGGCGAAGCCCTGCGCATATCACTTCACCATCACCATCACCACACCGTCGTGCTGACGAAACTCTCCCTCGACACTTTGCTGGATCAAGAGTTTGAGGGACGTCATCGAGCTGAACGTGTGCAGAACTCGGAGGTGTCCTACGTTCGGTACTTGATTGGTCGGAACGAGAAGAAGTTTGACTACACCAACCACATTGTCAAACGCTTCCGCTTTTGGTCTACGAGGGCACATGGACTCACTCTCCCCCTCTTGTTGCTATGCATCTCCTAGATAGATCTTGCGTGAGCGTAGGAATTTTTTTGAAATTGCATGCTACGTTCCCCAACGGTGGCATCCGATCCAGGTTTATGCGCAGACGATATGCATGAGTAGAACACAAAGATTTGTGGGCGGCGATCGTCATACTGCTTACCACCAATGTCTTATTTTGATTCGGTGGTATTGTTGGATGAATCGTCCCGGACCAACCTTACATGACCACGTTCATGAGACCGGTTCCACCGACAGACATGCAACTAGTTTTGCATAAAGGTGGCTGGCGGGTGTCTGTTTCTCCAACTTTAGTTGAATCGAATTTGACTGCGGATGGTCCTTGTTGAAGGTTAAAACAGTAAATTTGATAAATCACCGTTGTGGTTTTTGATGCGTAGGTAAGAACGGTTCTTGCTAGAAGCCCGTAGCAGCCACGTAAAACTTGCAACAACAAAGTAGAGGACGTCTAACTTGTTTTTGCAGGGCATGTTGTGATGTGATATGGTCAAGACATGATGTGATATATGTTATTGTATGAGATGATCATGTTTTGTAAAAGTCACTGGCAGCCGGCAGGAGCCTTATGGGCGTCTCTTTATTGTATGAAATGCAAATGCCATGTAATTTTCTTTACTTTATCACTATGCGGTAGCGATAGTTGTAGAAGCAACAGTTGGCGAGACGACCACGATGCTGATACGTCTCCATCGTATCTACTTTTCCAAACACTTTTGATCTTGTTTTGGACTCTAACTTTCATGATTTGAATGGAACTAACCCGGACTGACGCTGTTTTCAGTAGAATTGCCATGGTGTTATTTTTGTGCAGAAATAAAAGTTCTCGGAATGACCTGAAAATCAACGGAGAATATTTTTGGAATATATAAAAAATACTGGCGAAATAATCTACGTCAGGGGGCCCACACCCTGTCCACGAGGGTGGGGGCGCGCCCGCGCCCCCCTACCTCGTGTGCCCCCTGATGCTCCACCGACCTCAACTCCAACTCTATATATTCACGTTCGGGGAGAGAAAAATCAAAGTGAAGGATTCATCACGTTTTATGATACGGAGCCACCGCCAAGCCCTAATCTCTCCCGGGAGGGTTGATCTGGAGTCCGTTCAGGGCTCCGGAGAGGGGAGTCCATCGCCATCATCATCATCAACCTTCCTCCATCACCAATTTCATGATGCTCACCGCCGTGCGTGAGTAATTCCATCATAGGCTTGTTGTACGGTGATGGGTTGGAAGAGATTGACCATGTAACCGAGTTAGTTTTGTTATGGTTTGATCCCTAGTATCCATTATGTTCTGAGATTGATGTTGTTATGACTTTGCTATGCCTAATGCTTGTCACTAGGGCCCAAGTGCCATGATTTCAGATATGAACCTATTATGTTTTCATGAATACATGTGAGTTCTTCATCCTATCTTGCAAGTCTATAGTCACTTATTATGTGTTATGATTCGTTAACCCCGAAGTGACAATAATCGGGATACTTACCGGTGATGACCGTAGTTTGAGGAGTTCATGTATTCACTAAGTGTTAATGCTTTGGTCCGGTACTCTATTAAAAGGAGGCCTTAATATCCCTTAGTTTCCAATAGGACCCCGCTGCCACGGGAGGGTAGGACAAAAGATGACATGCAAGTTCTTTTCCATAAGCACGTATGACTATATTCAGAATACATGCCTACATTACATTGATGAACTGGAACTAGTTCTGTGTCACCCTATGTAATAACTGTTGCATGAGGAATTGCATCCGACATAATTATCCATCACTGATCCATTGCCTATGAGCTTTTCACATATTGATCTTTGCTTATTTACTTTTCCATTGCCATTGTTACAATTACTACAAAACTGCTACTGTTACTTTTTCTACCATTACCGCTACTATCATATTACTTTGCTGCAGATATTAAGTCTTTCAGGTGCGGTTGAATTTACAACTCAACTGTTAATAGCTGAGAATATCCTTTGGCTCCACTTGTGTCAAATCAATAAATTTGGGTTGAATACCCTACCCTCGAAAACTGTTGCGATCCCCTATACTTGTGGGTTATCAAGACTATTTTTTGGCACTGTTGCCGGGGAGCATAGCTCTATTCTTTGAGTCACTTGGGATTTATATATGTTGATCACTATGAGGAACATGAAAGATGAAAGAACCAAGATTTTTCCCTGAAATACGAGGGGAGGTAAGGAACTGCCATCTAGCTCTTCACTTGATTCATCTTCTGTTTTGAGTAAACTTGCGACACCTACTCCTGGTATTCATTCTGATATTTCGCATGTTATTGATGATGCCACTTGTGCTTTGCATGATGCTTATGATGAAACTACTAAAGAAAATATGCCCTAGAGGCAATAATAAAGTTATTATTTATTTCTTTATATCATGATAAATGTTTATTATTCATGCTAGAATTGTATTAACTGGAAACATAATACATGTGTGAATACATAGACAAACAGAGTGTCACTAGTATGCCTCTACTTGACCAGCTCGTTCAATCAAAGATGGTTAAGTTTCCTAGCCATAGACATGAGTTGTCATTTGATTAATGGGATCACATCATTAGAGAATGATGTGATTGACTTGACCCATTCCGTTAGCTTAGCACAATGATCGTTTAGTTTGTTGCTACTGCTTTCTTCATGACTTATACATGTTCCTCTGACTATGAGATCATGCAACTCCTGAATACCGGAGGAACACTTTGTGTGCTACCAAATGTCACAACATAACTAGGTGATTATAAAGGTGCTTTACAGGTGTCTCCGATGGAGTATGTTGAGTTGGTATGGATCAAGATTAGGATTTGTCACTCTAATTGTCGGAGAGGTATCTCTGGGCCCTCTCGGTAATGTACATCACAATAAGCCTTGCAAGCAATGTAGCTAATGAGTTAGTTACGGGATGTAACATTACAGAACGAGTAAAGAGACTTGCCGGTAACGAGATTGAACTAGGTATTGAGATACCGATGACCGAATCTCGGGCAAGTAACATACCGATGACAAAGGGAACAACGTATGTTGTTATGAGGTTTGACCGATAAAGATCTTCATAGAATATGTAGGAACCAATATGAGCATCCAGGTTCTGCTATTGTTTATTGATCGGAGATGAGTCTCGGTCATGTTTACATAGTTCTCGAACCCGTAGGGTCCGCACGCTTAACGTTCGGTGACGATCGTATTATGATTTTATGTGTTTTGATGTACCGAAGGTTGTTCGGAGTCCCGGATGAGATCAGGGACATGACTAGGAGTCTCTAAATGTTCGAGACGTAAAGATCGATATATTGGAAGGCTATATTCGGACATCGGAAAGGTTCTGAGTGGTTCGCGTATTTATAGGAGAACCGGAGAGTTATGGGAATTCGCCAGGGAGTGTATGGGCCTTATTGGGATTTAGGGGAAAGAGAGAGGGGAGGCTGCGCGCCCCCCAAGGCCTCGTCCGAAATGGACTAGGGGGAGGGGCGGCTCCCCCTCCTTCCTTCTCTTCTCTTTTCCCTTTCCTTCTCTCCTACTCCTACTACATGGAAGGGGGGGATCCTACTCCCGGTGGGAGTAGGACTCCCCAGGGCGCGCCATAGTAGAGGGCCGGCCCTCCCCCTCCTCCACTCCTTTATATACGGGGGAGGGGGCACCCCATGGACACACAAGTTGATCGGTTGATCTTTTAGCCGTGTGCGGTGCCCCCTCCACCATAATCCACCTCGATCATATCGTAGCGGTGCTTAGGCGAATACCTGTGCCGGTAGCATCATCATCACCGTCGAGCTGATGGAACTCTCCCTCGAAGCTCTGCTGGATCAGAGTTCATGGGACGTCACCGAGCTGAACGTGTGCTGAACTCGGAGGTGCCGTACGTTTGGTACTTGGATTGGTCAGATCATGAAGACGTACGACTACATCAACCGTGTTCTCATAACGCTTCCGCTTACGGTCTACGAGGATACGTAGACGATAATCTCCCCTCTCGTTGCTATGCATCACCATGATCTAGCATGTGCGTAGAATTTTTTTGAAATTACTGCGTTCCCCAATAGTGGTATCAGAGCCAGGTTTATGCGTAGATGTCATATGCACGAGTAGAACACAAAGGAATTGTGGGCGTGGGTATATACATATTGCTTACCATCACTAGTTGATTCTTGATTCAACGACATTGTTGGATGAAGCGGCCTAGACCGACATTACGCGTACGCTTACGCGAGACTGGTTCTACCGCCGTGCTTCACATACATGTGGCTAGTGGGTGTCTGTTTCTCCAACTTTAGTTGAATCAGTTTCAATGAACATGGTTCTTTCTGAAGATCAAAAAGCAATCACTATACTACGTTGTGATTTTTAATGCGTAGGTAAGAACGCAACATAGTATAGTGATTGCTTTTTGATCTTCAGAAAGAACCATGTTCATTGAAACCGATTCAACTAATGTTGGAGAAACAGACAGTGGAGGATGCCCCCACCAAGCAACCCAAGCGCAGACGTCAGCGACGCCGCTCTAAGTCCCGCCATAGCAAAAACAGTGATAACAGCGCAAGAGAAAATAACAGTCCAGTCGACTCTAGAAGAAACAACGACCACATCGCCCCGGTGGCAGAGCATGATGAAGCTGCAAACGGCGAACATAGGGCGGATCCGGCGTCCGAACATGGCGATGCCAAGGATAAACCTCATCAAACCCCGTATGGGGAGGAAAATAGTCCGGACGAAGATGCACACATCATCTCGGAAATGCACTTGGAGCAAGAGAACCTCCGCAGAAGGCTTATTGCCACAGCGAGGAGTTTGAAGAAGCAGAAACAAAGGCTTAAAGACGCACAAGATATGCTCAACAACAGGTGGAACAAAGTGCTCGTCAACGAAACAAAGTATGGTGGAATTTACCACACAAATAGCTATCCAAAGTGCAAGCTATTACCTGAATTCGACGATGAGGCCTTAGAGCCCACGCAGCTGAAAAATGATACTAAAAGTGCGTTATATCGACTAGAGGGGGGTGAATAGGCGATTTTTATGAAAGTCTTCATAACATGGGAGTTTTGAAGACAAATGATATAAATGAACCTATAACCATGCAGCGGAAGGTAGACTACCCTAGACAAGCCATAGTCAAGTATTCAATGAAGTGAAAGCACAAAGACTAACAGTAGCTAGGCAGTACGGATCAGGATGGAAGATAATATGAAACCAATCTAAAGAAATAGTCACACAGTGAAGACAAATGGACAATGCAAATAGGGAATGACTTCACAAGGACCAACTGTAAATAAAGAGATGGGAAGGATAGAGCCAGTGAGCTTGGTGAAGACAAAGGTTTGGTACACCAGTTCCAACTCCGGTGACAGTTGTACGTCTGGTTAGGGCGGCTAGGTATT
Organism: Triticum aestivum; assembly: GCF_018294505.1. Lineage (NCBI taxonomy): Eukaryota > Viridiplantae > Streptophyta > Magnoliopsida > Poales > Poaceae > Triticum > Triticum aestivum. The sequence continues at coordinate 389,978,915 of NC_057806.1, read as the reverse complement.
TAAACGTGAGGACACACAGTCCCAGACACTCAGTCCTGAACACGCAGCTCAGGACACTCTGTCCTCACCGTATTCCCCTTAAGCTAAGATCACACAGACCTCGCCCAATCACTCTGGTAAGTCTTCAAGGTAGACTTCCAAACCTTCACAGACTTCGTTCACCGGCGATCCACAATGACTCTTGGATGCTCAGAACGCGATGCCTAACCAGCTAGAGGATTCACAATCCTCAAGTGTAATAAGTCTTCAGATCACACAGACAGGAAGACTTAAGTGATGCCTAACACTTTTTGGCTCTGGGTGTTTAGGGCTTTATCCTCGCAAGGAATTCTCTCTCAAAGGCTTCGAGGTGGGTTGCTCTCAAACGACAAAAGTCGTACTCTAACTCCAAGCAGCCAACCGTTTATGGTTGTAGGGGGTGGGCTATTTATAGCCCCTTGGCAACCCGACCTGATTTGTCCGAAATGACCCTTGGTCACTAAGGAACTGACACGTGTTCCAATGGTCAGATTTCAAACACACGTGGCAACTTTACTTGGGCTACAAGCAAAGCTGACTTATCCAACTCAGGACAAGATTTGCTCTCATAGTCTTCACTCGAAGACATAGGATTTTGGTTAAGCATCACTTCAGTCATTCTGACTGGTTCTCTTGGACCCCACTTAACAGTACAATGGTTCCTATGACTCAACAAAGAAAAACACAGAACGACGAAACTGCTAAGTCTTCGCGCTCCATAGTCTTCATGTGATGTCTTCTCTTATCATAGTCTTCAATGTGAATGTCTTCACATACCACCTCTGACTTCAATGTCTTCATACGTTTTTAGGGGTCATCTCTGGTAGGAAAACCGAATCAATGAGGGACTTCTACCTGTGTTATCCTGCAATTCTCACAAACACATTAGTCCCTCAACTAGGTTTGTCATCAATACTCAAAAACCAACTAGGGGTGGCACTAGATGCACTTACAATCTCCCCCTTTTTGGTGATTGATGACAAACTAGTTGAAGTTTTCAACGGGGAATAAAATATATGAAATTTTAAAGGATAGGTTATTGTCTTCATAAGTGGCAAAGGCTCCCCCTGAAGATGTGCATATAAGTAATTTGCTTTTGGTATGCAAATGCACATGGCAGGTTGTACTTGTGGAGATCCTCTTCAACTTATGATGACAATTTATCATGCATGAAAAGTATGTGAAGATAATGACATGCATAATGAAAAATGGATGTCTGCAAAATGATCTAAGTGCGGAATTTATCGTCGCACATGCGGAATTTATCATCGTATCATAGAATAGCAAATAAGTAGCAGACGACCATCGAGTTTGAGTGTTACAACTCAAAGAACCAAATGTATCAAGACGCGAGAGTTGTAAACACTAGGCAAAATGTAAAACTACCGCCCATATGGACCCGCTTGAAGACTATCAAACTCATATGCTTCTCCCCCTTTTGTCAGTAAGGACCAAAAAGGTTTGAAGACATAGAGCACCTACTCGTCCCCGTGAGGAGTTGGTGAAGCAGCAGGGTCTTCGGTGTTGGTTGGTGGTGCAGACGAACTCGGTGCAGTGTTGATTCGCGCCGAAGGTGGTGAAGTAGCATCGTCTTCATCATCGATGACACATGCATTCACTATTGCAGCAGAGGAGGAGAACTTAGAGTCTTCAAGAGACGGAGTACGCCGCAGCACAGTCCTTCTTGGAGGTGTTGAGTCAAACTTGAAGCGTTCAGAGAAGCCATCCTCTTGAAGATCATCTTCAGAACACATAAGCGTCAGCCCTTTCCATGTACGCCGATAGGTTTCATGGGCAACAAAGGCATTCTTGGTGGCAAGGTTGCGAATCTTGTTTACGTCCACCAAGAGGCTTTGCATTTGGCGCTTCAGCCAGTCATGATGCTTATCCTGTTTCTGATGAAGGGCAACCAGAAGCTCTTGGTCATTGAGAACACGGGATCACTTGCCGTTGTGCAATGGTGCTGTCAGTGGCTTCAGTGAGGGCATGATGAGGTGCATGGGTAGTACCAGCCAGAGGATAAACACGAGTGACTGCTGGGTCACCTTCAATGTGTTGAGAGAAACTTTGCTTATCAGCATTCTGAAGACAAAGGGGCTCCTTGGCAGGCTCTGGATAGATGGATTCAACTGACATATCGACGTCAGGCAGAAAGATCCGATGATTGCGAGCAGAGGGCTGATAGGTGACAGCTGAGTGTAGTTTGATCAGCCGCATAATCCATGGAGCGTAAAACTTCAAGCCAAAGAGATCAGATCCTGATGCTGCAAGTTGGCGGATGAAGAAGTCTTGTGCATTGAAGCATTTGCCGTGAAGAATATGGAAGACCAAAGTCTTCATTGCACCTTCCAGCTTTGCATGTGGAGAATTTTCTTTGATGGGCCAGAGAGTTCGCCTTATAATGTGATAGATATTGTGTGGCAGATACTCAAGGTCTTCAACAAAGAACTCCTTAGGATATGCAGCATCTGGAGGCAAAGGCTTCATCATGCTAAGCATCTGACTCATGTTTGGTTCAGGCTTGTGAAAAATGCTCTCCATAGCTGCATTGTGAAGCTGACAACCAGGTTCATAAAGATCTCCTGGAGTGGGCAGACCAATGAGCTCAATGATATCAAAGGCTTTGGCTTCGTGATGAACATTGCCTATCATCCACTCAAGGACCCAAGTCTTCGGATCTCTGTTGTAGCCACGAATATGAAGAGTGGCATAGAATTGGAGCAGCAATTCTTCGTTCCAGTGCTCCTTGTCAGTGATGAACGGCAACAATCCAGACTCTTTGAAGCAATCCAGAGCTTCTTCCAAACAAGGCAGACCAGTTATGGCTTCAGTGTCAAGACGCATATGTGGGAAAATGCGACCTTGATTGTACAGAATGCATGAGTAATAACTGCGCTGCTGATAGCTCCAGAACCGATCAGAAGATATTCTTGCCTTTGAGTAGGGGTTCTTGGCGCTATTGAAGGTGTTGTGTGCTTTAAAACCATTGATATTAAAAGATCCGGGTGCAGATGCAGTGCCTGGAAACCTGGGCAACCTTGGCATTGGCTTCTGAACCCGAGGCATGTGCTCAACGTGATAGTCAAACTGAGGACCAGCAGCAGGCGGAGGAGTCAGAAAAGGCCATTTGACAATGATAAGTTGGCCATAGTTGAATGCTTGCTCGATACTGTGTGGCCTTGGTGGCGGAACAGGAGCAGTGGCATCAACAGAGGCGTCAGGCTGCACATCTATTGCATGTGCATCATTGGCTTCATTGGCCTCTGGCACAGTGTTAGGTGCAGGCTCCACAGTGTCTTCAGCCATGACCATGTCATTGGCTTCAGTGGTGTTAGTGGTGGCACCCTCAGGATTCTCAACCTCCACTTCAGAAGCTGGAGGGTCGGTCACGTTCTCCTCGAGAACAACATCTTGGTGAGACGGGGGTGTAGCAACTCTTGGGGCTTCTTCTTCATTGGCTGATGCAGCTGGAATGTCTTCAGCAACTTTAGCTTCAGACTTGGAAACGTTCATAGTAGGAGTGGCTTCGGGGAACACCTGACGTGCAACAGATTGGTGGTGCACTTCTCCTTCTGAAACACTCGAAAGAGGGACTTGGGGCCTTGGTCCTTTGCGAAGCCTGCGTAGCGCTGGTGACGCCTGTGAAGATGGAGTTGGCTGGGCCTCAAAGTCATCCTCTTCTTGCACTGATGGAGTTGCTTGCGGTTGGGGAGAGCTTGGAGTGTCTTGTCTCTGTGGGTGATCAGACCACGATGCATCCTGAGCAGTTGGCGTCAGAGGACGACCAATGCTGATGAGTTCGTTGTGCGTGAGAATAGGCGATGATAGCAGTTGGTGCTCGATCTGAGGAAGGACTTCATCATCTTCAACATTGTCATGGTGACCAATGTCTTTAGTAGCGGTGAGGTCAACTACTGGAATGTCTTCAGCTTCAGGAGCCTCTGTGGAAGCAGGCTCATGAACTACTATCCGTCGTTCTTGATGCAAGGAATCAGGGCGAGCAACAGAGATGGGTTCTACAACAAGGGGCTCTGTGGAAGCAGCCTGATCTTTCTTGGTTCTGCGCTTCTTCTTGGAGGGAGCAACATCAGAAGCATCAGGATATTTCCTCTTTCTGGCTTCAGCCTCGGCAGTCCTCGTCTTCTTTAGTTCTGAAGCGGTTGACCGGACCTTTGGCTTCGAGCCCGACATGCTGCTTGGGAAGACAATGCGGGGTTCTTCCTGCCTTGAAGGTGCAGATGTGTCAGTCGATGGCTTCTTCTTCTTTGCAGCCATTCTTGGGTCGATGCCAGGACGACCAAGAGCCTTGCGCTTCTCAGCCTCATTGTAGGCTTGCACACACTTGTCAGCCAGGCTCTTCATGCGCTCACGAGAACCTTTAGCTTCTTCGCGCTTCTTGAGAAAGGCTTCCTTGAGCTCGTGCAGCATAATCTTGAAGTTTTTCACATCTTGCACGCTGAGCTTGGCCATGTGCTTCTTGAACTGAGCTTTCTCATAGTCGATCTTTTGCTTCAGTTCAATGATGCGCTGAGCTAGAGCTAGCTCAGAAGGAATGGCTCCAGTGAAGGCGACACTGAGGCCAATTGGAAGTTGCAGATCTTCAAAGCTGAGGTTGGGCATGTCAAACCACTCATCAATGAAGTTATGGATGATTGCCACATCAAAGAGAGGCAAATCATTGAAGATCTCTGCTTCTTCCTTGCCCTTGATCAGTTGCTCAAGAGTGTCATCTGCAAGATCTTCATCGCTGGACAGATCAATGGCGTCATTGCGCAAAATAGCAGCAGCAGTCAGTGCCTGATCAGTATTCTTTCTCATCCCAGTCTTCTTGGAGATACGTGATAGATCTTCAAATTGCACACTGTCTTTAGGAGGTGCAGTAGCCAGTGGCTTTGCCCGTAAGATTTTTGGTGCTGAGGCAGACTTTGAAGCTTTAGGCTTCTTCAACTTCGTTGGCTTCGGAGGTGCAGGTGCTTCGTCAGATTCAGCATCATCTGCAGGTTAATCCACGACTGTCCCTTGAACCATAATATGAGTGATGAGACCTTCTAGGTTGTAGAAGGGCCCAACTAGATTGGGTTCAGCTTCTCATGTGCCATCAGCATGTGGCGCAGAGGGGCCTGGGTTGAAGTCTAATCCCAATGACTTCTTGTTTTCCTTGGCAGAGTTCTGTGCAAACTGATAGTTGTGCTTGAAGAGATTGTCTTCGCGACACCATAATAGAGAGGATGGTTCAGCATTAGCAGGCTGAGGTCCACGAAGCATGCATGGGTAAAAGCCTTGAGCAATAGCTTTGGACTGTGATTTGGGCTGAAGACCTTTGTATATGATATCTCCCCATGGGCCCTTGATGGCACTCTTCTCAGCATATTCACCGGTGACGAATCTGTACTTGAACCATTCCTCTGCCCAATGTCTTCGAATCCATTGGATTCGGTTCTTGCGTTCTCCATAAGTTTCTTCTGGATCTGACTTGTATAGCTCATAGAGATCTGGTGGCAGGTCCTTAGCAGCGTTTCCACGATGCTGTCTGCCTCCCTTCCTTGTAGATTTCTCAGTAGCCATGAACTTCAAACTGAATGGCTTCAACACGTTCAAAGGTTTCAAAGGCTTCCGCCTGCGGGTCAAACAGGAACTGGCTTCGGGAGAATTTATATGATGCTGTAAGAATTCTGCAAATGAATGCAGACTATGAGGACCAAGGGATTCTCCCATGGACATGTACCTGTGACAGCATTAAGGTGTGAGGGAAGGGGAAGAGGTCATATGCATTCTCAGAAGATTTTGAAGATAAACCAGTTTAGAAGACATTGACCTCATAGTGCGAAGACATTCACTCATAGATAAAGAGTTGGTTCCAGATTTGTACGAATCCACGGATCAGTACAAGTGAGGAATCTAACTACTTTGTGAAGCATAAGTGAACATACTAGGCATATTATGAGATGTAGTATGAAATAGATCCAACTTGTGTGAACAGAAACTGCTTGTGGTAGAAAGTGATGAATCTATAGGATCAAAGGGGCCGTAAAAAGGAAGTTTTATTTAACACACGAAGAACTGCTAGATGGAGTGGGAGAGGAGGCCGAGCAGTTCGATCGTCCGTGCCCTAACTTGGCGACGGAGGACACCTACGGCGACGGCGGAGAAGACGATATCCGCGGCCGGCGTGAAGATGGCGTCGGTGAGGTCGCGGCAGCTAAGCGCTTCGTCACCAGCATCGTCGAGGGCTAGCGGTGGCGCTAGGGTTTGTGCGGGAGTGGAAGAAAGGATAATGACTGTGGTGAGGCGTGTATTTATAGGGACAGGGACGGCACAATGTTATTACACAGGTGCCCCTGGCGATTCACATTTGAAGGGCACGTGGCCATCATGCAACATATCGGAGGTTGTTCCATGTTCCCATGCATGCCTGGATTGTCGGGTGGTCGTTCCCACTTCTCCGGGTTTCAGGTGAAAGGATTTAGCATTGAAAACAGACTTAATGTTTGTCTCTGTATCTTCTGCTGACAAGTACGCAGAGAAGATATTCGACAGTTTCAATAGAATGCATATGATTTGGAGAGATAGAGTTTGAGATAGAAAGCATAGAGAGGTTAGGGTCCGATCACATTCACTTAGTTCAAAAGATTCAACAAGAAGACATAGCTATAAGTGAATGCTGTAGAGGACAGAACACTAGTATATATATATATATATATATATATATATATATATATATATGAGAAAGACAATCAAATCAACATAGTGAAGATAATCATGAAGACAAGTTGAGATTGAAGCCAAACCAAATGTGAAGACATACCAAACGTAACGCCATGAGTGAAACACTTCAAAGAGAAAAATTTGGTGGTGGCGTTACCCACCGCATAGGAGGTATTAGACCCAGACACGGCGCACAATTATCGTGGCGCTCCGAAGTCAAATTCCACATTAATGTATTCACACTTAGAATGTAAGTTTTCATTGATTGAAGATATACTTTACTTCGTGTGTTGCACATCTAAGTCATCAATATGCATAAGTGTTAGGATGTGTGCCTGATCACAGGACATTTGAGGATTCCAAGATATTTAGCTCACACCGTAACTTGCAAAATCTCTTCTCATCCAAGGGCTTGGTGAAGATATCTGCCAATTGCTCTTCAGTGTTGACGTGTATGATATCAATATCTTCCTTCACAACATGATCTCTGAGAAAGTGATGCCGAATTTCAATGTGCTTTGTCTTCGAGTGCTGAACTGGGTTGTTGGCAATCTTGATGGCGCTTTCGTTGTTGCAGTAGAGTGGCACTTGCTTCAAATGAATGCCATAGTCTTTGAGTGTTTGCTTCATCCATAGAAGCTGAGCGCAGCAAGATCCAACAACAATGTATTCAGATTCAGCAGTGGGGAGAGATACACAGTTCTGCTTCCTTGAAGACCAACATACAAGTGATCGTACCAGAAAATGACATGTGCCTGATGTAGACTTGCGATCCACCTTGTCACCAGCATAATCAGCATCCGAGAATCCAACCAGATCAAACTCTGAGCCCTTTGGATACCATAATCCTAATGTTGGGGTGTAAGCCAAATATCGAAGAATTCGCTTCACAGCTAAGTGATGCGATTCCTTTGGTGCCGCTTGGAATCGAGCACACATGCAAACACTAAGAATAATATCTGGCCTAGATGCACATAGATAAAGTAAAGAACCAATCATGGAGCGGTATACCTTTTGATCAAACTCTTTACCATTGTCGTTGGGACCCAGATGATGTTTGGCTGGCATTGGCGTCGTGAAGAGTCTTCCATCCCAAATTTCTTCAGGCAATCTTTGAGGTACTTCTCTTAAGATATGAAGATGCCGTTGCGTTGCTGACGTATTTGAAGACCAAGGAAGAACTTCAGCTCACCCATCATGGACATCTAATATTGCTCTTGCATCATATATCCAAACTCTTCACTGTATTTCTGATTGGTGCAGCCGAAGATAATGTCATCCACATATATTTGGCACACAAACAGTTCACCATCATATGTCTACGTGAAGAGAGTGGGGTCGAGGGAACCAGGTTTGAAGCCTTTGCTCTTCAGGAAGTCTTTGAGTGTGTCATACCAAGCTCGAGGGGCTTGTTTGAGGCCATACAGTACCTTGTTGAGCTTGTACACCATGTCAGGATGTTTTGGATCTTCAAAGCCAGGCGGTTGTGCAACATACACTTCTTCAATCTTGCCATTGAGAAAAGCGCTCTTCACATCCATTTGATACAGGAGAATGTTATGATGATTTGCATAGGCCGGCAGTATGCGTATGGCTTCAAGTCTAGCCACAGGAGCAAATGTTTCATCAAAGTCAATCCCTTCAACTTGAGTTCACCCTTGAGCAATGAGACGAGCTTTGTTTCTGACAACTTGACCATGCTCATCTTTCTTGCTGCGATATATCCATTTGGTGCCTATTTTATTGTGCTTGCGAGGATCGGGACGCTTAACCAGTTCCCATACATTATTCAGCTCAAACTGTTGAAGCTCTTCTTGCATAGCTTGAATCCATTCAGGTTCCATGAAGGCTTCTTCAACTTTCTTGGGTTCAGATATTGAGATGAATGCGAAGTGCCCACAGAAATTTGCTAGTTGTGTTTCCCTTGAACGAGTGAGTGGACCTGGTGCATTGATGCTATCAATTATTCTCTCAATCTGTACTTCATTTGCAACACGAGGATGTACATGACGAAGATTTTGCTCTTGATGATCATTGTCATCGTTAGAAGGATTGTCTTCAGGCTGAGAATTGTCTTCAGGTTGATCATTGTCTTCAGGTTGATCAGGTGCGGAGATGATAAGTTCCTCTTCAGGCTGAGCTTCAAAAGGTATGATTTCTCCAGTTCCCATAAGTTTGATTGATTCACTGGATGGAACTTCATCTAGCACATTTGGCAGGTGCTCTCTTTGTGAGCCGTTAGTCTCATCGAACCGCACATCCACTGTTTCAACCACTTCATAGTGAAAAAGGTTGAAGACTCTGTAGGAGTGCGAATCCTTTCCATATCCAAGCATAAAACCTTCATGTGCTTTTGGTGCAAATTTTGAAGTGTGATGTGGATCCTTGATCCAGCACCTGGCACCAAATACTCTTAAGTAACTGACATTTGGCTTCTTGTCAGTAAGGAGCTCATAGGATGTCTTGTTCAGAAGCTTGTGAAGATAAACACGGTTGATGATATGCTTGATCTTGACGCCATAGTTGTTCATGGCTCGATTGGCGAAGCGTCTGAAGACATCCTGCACTTCAGTCTTGTAGAGGATTATATGCACCCAAGTATATCTTGAATAATCATCAACAATGACAAAGACATAGAGACAGGCAGTAGTAGTAAGAGTTGAGTAATGAGTGGGACCAAAAAGGTCCATGTGGAGCAGTTCGAAGGGTTGAGTCGTTGTCATGATTGTCTTCGAGAGATGCTTGGCCCTTGTCATCTTTCCTGCTTCATAGGCACCGCATAAGTGATCCTTCTTGAACTTGACGCCCTCGATGCCTATGACATGCTTGTTCCTTGCAAGGGTGTGGAGGTTCCTCATGCTAGCATGCCCTAGCCTCCGATGCCAGAGCCAGCATTCAGAAGCTTTTGCTAGAAGACATACGGCAAGTTGTGGTCCTCCTGAGAAATCTACCACGTACAAATCATCTTTTCGATACCCTTCAAACACTAGAGACTTGTCAGATTCCATTAGAACAAGGCAACGATATTTTCCAAACATCACAACCATGTTTAAATCACAAAGCATTGAGACAGACATTAAGTTGAAACCAAGGGATTCAACAAGCATGACTTTATCCATGTGTTGATCCTTTGAGATTGCAACTCTACCTAGACCCAATACCTTGCTTTTACCAGTGTCACCAAATGTGATGTGACTTTTGTCAGATGGACGTAAGGTTGAGTCCATGAGAAGGCTTCGCTTGCCAGTCATGTGATTGGTACACCCACTATCAATAATCCATTTTGAAGCAGCTGGTGTCGTACCCTACAGTGCAGTTAGGGGGATAGGCTTCACGAAGAGAATTGTGAAGCAAAAACATTTGATGAGCCAGTGGATTATGAAAGCTTAGACCGAGATTAGGACTGATAGGGCAAGTAGCAAGCAACTCAGGAACAAAGTACATAATAAGACCATTTGGGCATTTGATCTTGCACCCTACAAGATGTTTAAGGTCCCCAGCAATAGCGTCAGACGATTTTGGTTTTTGGCTGGAGACCTTTCCCTACAAAAGAGAGTTAAGCTTTCTTAGCCACCCAGATCTTCAAGGGTGGCTTCAAAGCAATGAGTCTAAGTGCAGCATAGTTCTTGGTCTTATGAACATGGCGGTTTGATGAACCGCGCTCATATTCATAGGCCTGAGTATGGCTTCCCTGCAAAACATTTGCATTAGTGTGACTCAGGTGAGTCCTCTGTCTATGTGAAGCCTTTGGGCCGTATGAAGCTTGTGGTCTGGGATTTGTCTTCTTCACTTGTGGTGTCATGACAACATTCACAGGAAGATTCTCCAAACACCTTTTCGGCACCTAGACCTTCTTCATAGGTGGCCCATTCCTGCAGTTAGTACCAATATACCTGGCAAACACTTAACAGTTTATAGTTTGCATCAAAGGATTCATCAATAACAATGGGATTAGCACAAGTGAAGCCAGATAGGGTGGATGGATCCACTAAAGGTCCCTTTGCAGCAACCCATGTGGTTTTATGGTACTGCTTAGGTTTCCAGTAAGAGCCATCAGCATTCAGTTTCCTTTCGAACCCAACACCCTCTTTCCTAGGGTTTCAGTTCAGGATCTGCCTTTTGAGAACATCACATAGTGTCTGATGCCCTTTGAGACTTTTGTACATCCCTGTTTCAAGCAATGTCTTCAACCTAGCATTCTCATCGGCAATAGCAGTGGTATCCTTAGCAGAGGGGTTAGTTACCACATCAACAGTTGAAGATATTGCAATAGTAGCAGCAGTAGAACATTCAGCAACAGAAGTAGCATTATCATGCTCGACGCATTTAAGACATGGTGGTTCAAATCCTTCCTGAGCTGAACTGATCTGTTCGGCGCGAAGTGACTCGTTTTCCTTTTGAAGATCTTCATGAGCCGCTCTCAATTTCTCGAGTTCTTGCTTCCTTTGAAGATAATCATAGGAAAGCTTTTCATGAGTTGTTGAGAGCGTTTCATGATGACTTTCAAGTTCCTCATACTTAACATGAAGATTTTTTATGTCTTCAATTAAGGACTGAAATCGAGTCATTTCAGCGTCCAACAGGTCATCGCTTTTGTCTAACAGTTTTTGAATATGTTCCATAGCTTTCTGTTGTTTAGTGGCAAGGGAAGCAAGTTTTGCATAGCTAGGTCCAAATTCATCACCAGATTCATCATCACTGGATTCAGATAGATAGCATTCAGTTACCTTAGCATCTTTTGCCATAAGGCATGATGCAGAAGATGATGATTCTGGTTCGAATGCCATCGCTTTGAGAGATTCCTTAAAGTCCTCAAACCAAGGATCATGACAAGTTCGATGACCTTCATAGACCTCAGAGAGACGGTCCCAAATAAGCTTCGCATGATCGAGATGCATGATATTCCTGAACTGATTTTGAGACAGATAGGAGCAGATGACGTCCTTCGCCGTGAGGTTGAGAAGAGTGTACTTGCGAATATCATCAGCTTCCGCCATCCTGCACAGATTGGTCAGACCAATCTCAGTGACGGTCCACAGCTCGCTGTTCATCGCCATGAGGCGCTTCTTCATCATGGCCTTCCACTTGGGATACTCGTGACCGTCAAAGATGGGGCATGACACAGTCTTCATTCCTGTGGTCGACATAACTAAAACTCTAGGCGATTAAACTAAAATCACACAGAACAAGGGAGTACCTTGCTCTGATACCAATTGAAAGTGCGTTATATCGACTAGAGGGGGGTGAATAGGCAATTTTTATGAAAGTCTTCATAACATGGCAGTTCTGAAGACAAACAATATAAATGAACCTATAACCATGCAGCGGAAGGTAGGCCACCCTAGACAAGCCATAGTCAAGTATTCAATGAAGTGAAAGCACAAAGACTAATAGCAGCTAGGCAATACAGATCAGGATGGAAGATAATATGAAACCAATCTGAACAAACAGTCACACAGTGAAGACAAATGGACAATGCAAATAGGGAATGACTTCACAAGGACCAACTGTAAATAAAGAGATGGGAAGGATAGAGCTAGTGAGCTTGGTGAAGACAAAGGTTTGGTAGACCAGTTCCAACTGTGGTGACAGTTGTACGTCTGGTTAGGGCGGCTAGGTATTTAAACCTGAGGACACACAGTCCCAGTCACTCAGTCCTGAACACGCAGCTCAGGACACTCTATCCTCACTGTATTCCCCTTGAGCTAAGATCACACAGACCTCGCCCAATCACTCTGGTAAGTCTTCAAGGTAGACTTCCAAACCTTCACAGACTTTGTTCACTGGCGATCCACAATGACTCTTGGATGCTCAGAACGCGACGCCTAACCGGTTGGAGGATTCACAGTCCTCAAGTGTAATAAGTCTTCAGATCACACAGACAGGAAGACTTAAGTGATGCCTAACACTCTTTGGCTCTGGGTGTTTAGGGCTTTATCCTCGCAAGGAATTCTCTCTCAAAGGCTTCGAGGTGGGTTGCTCTCAAACGACAAAAGCCGTACTCTAACTCTGAGCAGCCAACCGTTTATGGTTGTAGGGGGTGGGCTATTTATAGCCCCTTGGCAACCTGACCTGATTTGTCCAAAATGACCCTTGGTCACTAAGGAACTGACACGTGTTCCAATGGTCAGATTTCAAACACACACGACAACTTTACTTGGGCTACAAGCAAAGTTGACTTATCCAACTCTGGACAAGATTTTCTCTCATAGTCTTCACTCGAAGACATAGGATTTTGGTTAAGCATCACTTCAGTCATTCTGACTGGTTCTCTTGGACCCCACTTAACAATACGGTGGTTCCTATGACTCAACAAAGAAAAACACAGAACGACGAAACTGCTAAGTCTTCGCGCTCCATAGTCTTTAGATGATGTCTTCTCTTATCATAGTCTTCAATGTGAATGTCTTCACATACCACCTCTGACTTCAATGTCTTCATACATTTTTAGGGGTCATCTCTGGTAGGAAAACCGAATCAATGAGGGACTTCTACCTGTGTTATCCTGCAATTCTCACAAACACATTAGTCCCTCAACTAGGTTTGTCGTCAATACTCCAAAACCAACTAGGGGTGGCACTAGATGCACTTACAGATACGGTCAACCGGCCGGATCCACCACCTTGTGACTGTGATAGAGCGGCTAACAAAGTCGCACATAAGTCAACACACGATCTACGTGAGAACTTGTGCCAAAAATCCGGTACGACCAGATCCATCTATGGATCTAGGAAGCGCGCTCTGGCACAAAATCCAAACCGAATACTACAACTGTCCGAACGCCATGGCATATCCCAATACAGGGGTGCCGCACACTGTAACACCCACGATGCGGCTATATCTCCCATGTGTCGGGGCACGACTTAGAGGCATAACCGTATTGTAGGCAATGTCGCAAAAGGGGTAATCTTTACACATCCCATGTACTGAATAAGGAAAGAGGTACATAGTTGGCTTACAATCGCCACTTCACACAATACATAAATATGGCATTACAATCATCCAGATACAATCAAGGTCTGACTATGGAACCAAAATAAAGACAACCCCAAATGCATAATGTCCCCGATCGCCCCAACTAGGCTCCACTACTGATCGTCTGGAAAGGAAACGTAATATCGTCCTGAGTCCTCATCGAACTCCCACTTGAGCTCAGTCGCATCTCCAGGAACGGTATCATCGGTCCCTGCATCTGGTTTTGAAGTAATCTGTAAGTCAGGGGGACTCAGCAATCTCACACCCTCGCGATCAAGACTATTTAAGCTTATAGGTAGGGTAAAAGGTATGAGCTGGAGCTGCAGCAAGCACTAGCATAAAAGGTGGCTAACATACGCAAATGAGAGCGAGAAGAGGAAGGCAAAGCACGTTCGAGAATCTATGATCAAGAAGTGATCCTAGAACAACCTAAGATCAAGCATAACACGAGACTGTGTTCTCTGCCCGGACTCCGCCGAAAAGAGACCATCACGGCCACACACTCTGTTGATACTTTTTAATTAAGTTAAGTTTCAGGTTTTCTACAACCGGACATTAACAAATTCCCATCTGCCCATAACCGCGGGCACGACTTTCAAAAGTTCAAATCCCTGCAGGGGTGTCCCAACTTAGCCCATCACAAGCTCTCACGGTCAACGAAGGATATTCCTTCTCCCAGGACAACCCGATCAGACTCGGAATCCCGGTTACAAGACATCTCGACAATGGTAAAACTAAACCAGCAAAGCCACCCGAATGTGCCGACAAATCCCGATAGGAGCTGCACATATCTCGTTCTCAGGGCACATCGGATGAGCCAGACGTCGGGTTGGCATAGACCCTGGTTGCCCAGGGGGCGCCGGACATCGCTCAGGTTTGGACCAACACTTAGAGAAGCACTGGCCCGGGGGGGTAAAAATAAAGATGACCCTTGAGTCCACGAAACCCAAGGGAAAAAGGCTAGGTGGAAAAAGGTAAAACCAAGGTTGGGCCTTGCTGGAGGAGTTTTATTCAAGGCGAACTATCAAGGGGTTCCCATTATATCCCAACCGTGTAAGGAACGCAAAAATCAAGGAACATAACACCGGTATGACGGAAACTAGGGCGGAAAGAGTGGAACAAAACACCAGGCATAAGGCCGAGCCTTCCATCCTTTACCAAGTATATAGATGCATTAAAGTAAACAAGATATAATAATGATATCCCAAAAATAAACATGTTCCAACAAGGAACAAACTCCAATCTTCACCTGCAACTAGCAACGCTATAAGAGGGGCTGAGCAAAGCGGTAACATAGCCAAACAACGGTTTGCTAGGACAAGGTGGGTTAGTGGTTTGACATGTCAATATGGGAGGCATGATAAGCAAGTGGTAGGTGTCATAGCATAGGCATAGCAATAGAGCGAGCATCTAGCAAGCAAAGATAGAAGTGATTTCGAGGGTATGGTCATCTTGCCTGCAAAGTTCTCCGAGTTGATGTAAGCTTGATCCTCGTAAACATTCTCAACGGGTTCCTCGATCATGTACTCATCTCTCGGCTCTACCCAAAGCAAGAACACAAGCAAAGGGATACACAATCAACCACGGTGCAATGCGCAAGCAACATGATGCAAAACATGGCATGATATGCGGGATGTGATATGCAATCGGATGCTCCGGAAAGGAAAGATTGAACCAGGCCTCAACTTGGAAAACCAAGAGTGTCGCGGGAAAGATGAGTTGATTTCGATCGAAATCGATATAAAGATCACCGGAATCGGATGCATGGTTTGCAAATGGCAAGCAAAACAATAATGGCACGAAGCTGCGATTAACAGCACGAGGCCATCTAAATGCATCAAGAACAACAAGCTACTGCACTCTATCATAACAACAAAGCACATGGCAGTGATCCACTCAAGATGCTTGACAAAAGATGAACACTGATCTACGGCTAATTGACTCAATAGTAGGTTCAAACAAGCATGGCAAAAGGGCAAAAGATAACAGGTTACAGACTTGGTGAAATTTAACATGTCAGGATTTAACATCGGGAAGCAATGTTTAGAGCAAGATAACAACATGCTACAGGAACATATCATGGCAAAGCAAGGCATGGCATGAAGCTACTCAAAGCATACAACAAAAGTCCCTTACTGACCATAAGACAAAAGGGATCAGAAAATACAATGGCAACCATGTGAACATAACAAGTTTCATTAACAGATTCAGACTTAGCAAAAAACTGGAACATGTCAAAACAGATTCACGTAGACATGTTTGCAAGCTCGATGCACTCACCACAAAGCATTGCATGATAAACTGAGCATACACCCAGCAAGTAGACATGATAAATAAGCTAACCATGGCAAGAACACTCTCATAGCATGCATGGATCAACTACAACAACCTCGGCAAAATCGCTTAACACGTAAACAATCTGCCAGGAACATTTTATAGCAAAAGTAGAGCAATATTGAGTCATGCTAGGGCACTCCATAATTGCAAACAAAGACATGGATGGATAGAGCATAACAATATCTCAAAATCATCCTTACTGAACATTCTCAAAAGAGGCATGGATCACTCTGTAGCAACATGAATACATGGCATAAAAATATTATCAGGGAAAAGATTTAGAAGATTTTTAAGTCCCTGAAATCAGCAACATCACGAGAGCTACTTTGCATGCTTATGCTAGTCACCAAAAAGATCACTAAAATACGTGGCATACACCCCTGTAAAGATGGCATGACATACTTCAAAACACATGTAGGGCTCAAGATCATAGGAGGCACACATTAATCATGGCAAAATTGACAAATGTCCAAATTCTGATAAGAATCTAAAACTAACATTACATAGCACTCTTGCAACAGCATTTAGGGCATCAAGATGAACTCAAATGAACATGGTGCAATGGGATGAAATGAAGTACACGTCGAGATGAACAATTTGACATGCTACACGCCCAAAACGGAACCACGGATGCAGAGTTATGATGCGATGAAGTATGCTAAAAATTACTGAAACTGGGACAAAAGTCAACCGTTAGGGTTTGTCCAGATCTGGATCGGGGGCGCGGATTTTGATGTTGGACGGAATCTCGCCGGAGTGGATGAACGCGGCGGCCGGCGTCGGTGAGCTTGCTGGATCCGGCTATGAGGAGGGAGATGGAGAAGCCGGCGAGGTCCGGGCGGCGCGGGGTGGCGGCGGAGCACGACGGTCGGAGGCGACCGGGCGGCGGCGGACGGGGCCGCGGCGGAGCGAGGCGGCAGCAAGATGGCGCGCGGCGGGCGGAGGCGGGCGGCGCGAGCGGTAGGCGGCGACGCGAGGCGCGGGCGGAGGCGGCAGGTGGCGGCGGGCGCGCGGGCCAGGGAGGGCCCGATCCGGGCTCTCCGGGCCGGCCGCGTGGGAGGCCGAGCATGGCCACGTGGCGGCTCGGGATTCATCGGGCGGTGGCAAGCGGACGTGTCCGGCCCGAAGCGGACGCGTCCGGCGGCGGGAGGTGGAAGGAGACTAGGTTTAGGGTTGAAATGATCCGGGATTTTTGGTGGAGGTGCCTTTTTATAGGTAGAGGGAGCTAGGAGGCTCCAAATTGAGCACGGTTTTCGGCCACGCGATCATGATCGAACGACCGAGACGATGGAAGGGGTTTAGGTGGGTTTTGGGCCACTTTGGAGGCATGTTGGGCTGCAACACACACGAGGCCTTTTCGGTTCCTCGATTAACTGTTGGAGTATCAAACGAAGTCCAAATGACACGAAACTTGACAGGCGGTCTACCAGTAGTAAACAAAGGCTGCTTGGCAAGTCTCGGTCCAATCCGAGAACGTTTTACCTCCACACATTGAAGAAGGTAAAAGGGGACACCGGAGGACATAGGAGCGCCGGAATGCCAAAACAGACAACGGGGAAAATGCTCCAATGCATGAGACGAACACGTATGCAAATGCGATGCACATGATGACATGATATGAGATGCATGACAAAGACAAAAGCAACACGAAGACAAAACCCAACACCGAGGAAATATCATGACTTAGTGCTGAAAATGGCAAGAGTTGGAATAAAAATATGGCAGGTTACATATGGTGCATTACACACACCCCCTATGTTTCACCGATGAGGTGCTGGATGACGAATTCCCAGAAGGATTCAAACCAGTGAACATAGAGGCGTACGACGGGACCACAGACCCTGGAGTCTGGATCGAGGACTTTATCCTCCATATGCATATGGCTCGTGGAGACGATCTCCATGCCATTAAATACTTGCCCCTCAAGCTCAAAGGACCAGCTCGACACTGGTTGAAAAGCCTCCCCGAAAACTCAATTGGAAGTTGGGAGGAGCTCGAGGACGCTTTTCGGGCTAATTTTCAAGGGACCTACGTCTGACCTTCAGATGCAGACGATTTAAGTCATATAATCCAATAGTCCGAAGAGTCCGCCCGAAAGCTTTGGAACATGTTTCTCACCAAGAAGAACGAAATCGTCGACTCTCCAGACGCCGAAGCCTTAGCAGCTTTCAAACACAGCATCCGAGACGAATGGCTCGCCAGACACCTTGGCCAAGAAAAACCAAGAACAATGGCAGCCCTAACAAGCCTCATGACCCGCTTTTGCACAGGCGAAGACAGCTGGTTAGCCCGTAGTAGCACCAGCGACCCAAGCACATCCGAAGTCAGGGATGGCAATGGAAAACCACGACGCAACAAAAACAAGCATCGAAATAAAGAAGATAGCCTAGATAATACGGCGGTAAACACCGGATTCAGGGGCTCTCGACTAGGTCAACAGAAAAAGCCTTTCAAAGGCAGCAGAGACAGACCGTCTGGCCTAAATAAGATTCTTGACAAGCTCTGTCAGATTCATGGCACCCCCGACAAACCTGCAAATCACACCCATAGAGAATGTTGGGTCTTCAAGCAGGCCGGTAAGCTAAACGCCGAACACAAAGGGGAAGAGACACCAAGCGATGACGAGGACGAACCTCGCCGGCAAAGCACTGGAGGACAGAAAAAATTCCCACCAGAGGTTAAAACAGTAAACATGATCCATGTGACGAAGAGGAGAAGCAAACATGCACTCCGAGACACACGCGCCATAGAGCCCGTCACCCCTAGGTTCAACCCCTGGTTGGCCTGTCCGATCACTTTTGATCATGGGGATCACGCGACAAGCATCCGGCATGAAGGATTGGCGGCCTTGGTGTTAGACCCAATAATAAACAGATACCATTTCACACGAGTCCTCATGGACGGCGGCAATGATCTGATATATCAGGACACAGTCCGCAAAATGGGGATATTCCCGACACAAACAAGCCATAGTAATACTACCTTCAAGGGAGTAATACCAGGCCAAGAGGCCCGCTGTACGGGCTCTCTACTGCTAGAGGTTGTATTCGGTTCTCTCAATAACTTCCGAAGCGAAAGGTTAACTTTCCACATCACTCCATTCCAAAGTGGCTATCAAGCACTACTCGGAAGAACGACTTTCACTCATTTTAATGCAATACCACGTTACGCTTTTCTCAAGCTTAAGATGCCCGGTCCACGTGGCATCATCACAGTTAGCGGAAATACTGAGTGTTTTCTACGTGCGGAAGAGTGTGCGGCGGCTTTAACAGCCGCGAACTAGACAGCCTCACCAACCAGAAAAAATGACAGGTCGTCAAGACCACGGACACGATTAGACGATTCCGGCGCACCACTGCATATACATGAGATTGGTTTGATGATCAAACCCTCCTAGACGGTACCAGGGGCTTCCCGCGTGTAATCAGGGCTAGCCCGACTCAACCTGACTTATCTTGAATTTTAATAGTTCATTGATAATAACCATTTTTTTGGCACGACAACTTTCACCTAAGTTCTTCCCTTTTACAGATGACAATCGTGCTACACCCCTCCAGGACACGGCACAACAGAGACACAGACACAGACGTGCAGCAGGGACCCGCCCAAAGGTTTCTTTTTAGATTAAGAGCCTGCGTAAACCTTTTTTTATTGTCTCTTGTTGCTCACATCCTCCGGATACTCAACACAACCGAGAAGGATGCTGACGTTATTGGCATGTGGCCATGTTAGGATATTGCACGTACCTGGACACCCGGGGTTTATTATTAAGGGCATTGTTCATCCCGGTATATGTTATAAAGACCGAACACCTTAGGGAGTGTTCGGCATCGCGAGTTTGGCCCTATATGCATCAGCTCCGAATCATGTCTTTGGTCAAATGTTGGGTTTGCCCAGCTCCCATGTTTTGGTACCTTACATTCCGCTATATCGGCTAAGGTAGCACTGGGAGAACTACTGCGATTGTGCCCTGGTTCATCCGGATGAGCACCTCAGTAGAGAAAGCCAAAAACTGACTGTCATGATATAGCGCGAGACTGGTCAACCACTCGATGACTCAGCGGAATCTGCGGGATTCCTCCGCATTAACGAAGGGCCGTTTCCCGGTCATGTACGTACGCGCCCCATATTCGGACGAGCGCAGACGTACCAGGGGCTATATAGTAGCCCCACCGTCAAACTCCTATGGCTAAGTGAAAGTGTTAAAGCAATATAGTATGATTGCCTCGTTCGCTACGCTACCACCTCCTTAATGGACCAAGGCGTTGGATCAAGTGTGAATATGCGTTTTCTTGCGAACACCCCCGCATTATGTGTGTGGGGGCGGAAGCCGACGACTGCAAACTTTTAGGTTATATACATATATACATAAATGGCCGCACGGGAGGCATCATAATACTTTCAGGCAAAAGTATAAACACAACCTTGATAACTCAATAAAACATTGTTTTCACAATGGGAGTACATGTCACTAGAACATAATATTCTTCGAGCACTGAGCCTCTATCGAACGAGCGCCTTCAAGAACTTCTTCAAAGTAGTGCTCGACAGCCACTCGGCCTACGGCCGAACCCTGTGTTGCAACAGTGGTGGCCTCCATTTCTGCCCAGTATGTCTTGACATGGGCAAAGGCCATCCGCGCACCCTCTATGCACGCCGACCTCTTTATAGCATCGATGTGTGGCACAACACCAAGGAATTGTTGTACTAAACTAAAGTAGCTATTCGGCCTTGGCCCTCCCGGCCACATATGATCCACAACAGACCTCATGGCAAGTCCGGACAACCTATGGAGCTCGGCCCACTCAGCCATTCGCTCATTCAACAGCAGCAGACAGACTGGAGCATGGAACTGTGACCAGAATAGCTTTTCCACTTCGTGATCTTTTTGATCCTTGAAGTACTCGGCCGCATTACCAGCACTTGCAGCCAAATCCACGTAGGCGTCCGTAGAACTCCATAGTCGGTTAAGAGGAGCATACTTCGGATCTCCGAACTTAGTCCGCAATAAGAAGGGCTTCCCAGACACGATATCCGCAGCTTGATGCAGCTCCTCCTTCGTCGCTCTAATTTTTGGAGCGGGCTTCCTTGGAAGCTACCAGGGCCTTCTCCAGGTCCGTCGCCCTCGCTCGACTTTCTTTTTCAAGAAGCTGGTAATGGTCAATGGCATCTTTCAACTCTACAGCCATTTTGGCTATTCTTTCCTTGCTCTGGAAATGCGCGGCCTGTTCGGCCCTCAACTCTTCAACCGCCTTTAGAGCGGCCTCATTGCTACTCCTTGCTTGTTCCTTGGCTCGGGCAAGCTCCGCCCAAAGGGTCTCCACGGTGGCAGCTCCATCTGCAGTCACAACATAATAAAGATACTGGCATCATGCTCCTCTTACTATGTGACGATGACCAGAAAAATCACTTCCCCTGTGCCTCGTCAAGCCGCTTGTTGACAAGCACGATGTCGTCATCGGCCGCATCAAGTTGCCGCTTTAGCTCGGCAAACCCATCAGTCTGGCTAGCCACCTAAACCTCAGCCACATGCACATAAAGGCAGTTGGGTTATTACCTGGGACTATGATCCTCGGTTTGTTGCCGTTCTCGATGACAACCAGAGTCTCAGGGGCTACTATCTGCATAGGGCACACCTAACGTGTGCGGTACTATCAAAAACATACACTATTTCACATACCTCAAAGCCTTTCAGCAGACTCACAAAAGCTTCATGCAATCCGCTTTCAGCGGATGAAATCCTTTCAATTATCGTACCCATTAGCGTATGATGCGCTTCAGACAGCCGCTTGCCCCAGAAGATCCTTCAGTGCGTCCGACCGCACACTGTACGGTTCCGGACTCTTGCTGTTGCTCTCCTTAGGAGCCAGATACTGAGGATTCCGGGTAGCCAAAGGGTTATCCTCTAGCCTTGGCGGATCAGGAGATACCCTTCGTGACGACACTTCTGGGTTGCCCGCCCCATGAGGCGGGGTGTCAGGGGGAGGCGTTTTGCTCTCCATCATCTCCGAAAGAAGATCCCCCGAAGATGAACTTTGTCGAGAAGGGCTATGATCCGGACTACAATTTATAAGCTTTGGTTATTGTCTTTGGAAGTAAGGTAGGATATTTTCACTATTAAGTACTTTTTGATTACTTACAGCTCGGTGGAGGGCTGATCCCTGCGCGAACATTGTGCGGCAAGAATACCATCCGAGGCAGGACCCTCTGGCGAAGATTTCTTCTACCGTTTGGAAACCTTAGTTTCTAGATCTTCGGAGGTAGTCCTCTTCCTTCCCCGATGAGAGGGAATGTCAGATTATTCGCCTGGTTATCCTCCCTCACGAAGGCACTCATTCCCCCGGTTGGGACGAGTAGCGAGTGAGGCCCACTTTCGGCCTCTTTGTTCCCCCCTTCACCTTCCTTTGAGGGCACTTGATAAGGCGCCGGCTCGAGCATTCTGTCCAATACCGGATTGTCCAAGCCTTCGGGAAGGGGGGCCGAACACCTGATCATCTTTGCCTTTATTATCCAGTCCTGGTCAAAGAGCGACTTTTTAGAATGATGTCATGATAAATAAAAGGACAGCGTGTTCGGCCATGGGATTACTTACTTGGGTATCAGGGCAGTTGCAGCTCAAACCCGCATCCTCGGTGGTGTCCGGACACTCTATTTGGGGTCCGAAGAATGATTTGTACATCTCTTCGAGCGTCATGCCGGGGAAGTGCTGAATAGCTCGCGGTCCTTCCGGGTTGAATTCCCACATATGGAGGGGCCGATGTTTGCAAGGCTGACTCGACGAACTAGCATAACTTGCATCACCATAACCATGCTGAAATCTCTCTCAAAGAGATCTCGGATGCGGCTCTGCAATATTGGCACATCCTTTGCTGGACCCCAGCTCAGCCCCCTGCCGATCCATGACATCAGTTGTGGTGGGGGGCCTGAGCGAAAGGTAGGGGCGGCTACCCACTTGGCACTTCGGGGAGCTGTGATGTAAAACCACTCCCGCTGCCACAAACTGGGCACCTCTGGGAAGGAACCCTCTGGCCATGGAGCATCATCGCCTTTTCTTATTAAGGCGCCTTCGCACTCTGTGTGCTGCCCCTCGATCATCTTCAGCTTCACATTGAAGGTCTTGAGCCACAGGCCAAAGTGAGGGGTAATGCGAAGGAAGGCCTCACATACGACAATAAACGACAAGATGTGAAGGAGGGAATCCGGGGCCAGATCATGGAAATCTAGCCCATAATAGAACATGAGCCCTCTAACAAAGGGATCCAGAGCGAGGCCTAGTCCTCGGAGGAAGTGAGGGATGAACACAACACTCTCGTTGGGTTCGGGAGTGGGGATGACCTGCCCTCGGGCAGGCAGTCTATGCGAAATTTCGGTGGTCAGATATCTGGCCTCTCTCAGCTTCTTGATGTCCTCCTCTGTGACAGAGGAAGGCATCCACCGACCTTGGAGGTTGGATCCGGACATGGTTGAAGGTCCGAAGCGCCAGACCTGAGCCTTGGGTGTTGGAACTCGAGGCGGGGGAAGGATTCGATTGAGCACGAGAGGGGAAAAAGGACAGGCCTCGCCCTCTTTATAAAGAAGGTGAATATCAAGCGTCCTCCTCGTGGCTGTTTGGGACTTGCCTAAGATCGAGGAGTCATACCAACAGGCACGATTGGGTTACCCACGTCCGTATTGATGAGAATCCCGTAATAAGGGGGACACGATCTCAGCTTTTGACAAGACATGTCAGAAAAACCGCCTCGCAATATGTGCAACGCTGGTTAAGAAAAATGGTCTGAATAAAGACCGGGCCATGGCATGATGTCGTGCTGTCAAACGTGTCAGCAGATTAGATTTGTGGAAATATTATTCTCTCTACGGTGGTATGTGGAACTTGTTTTGCAGAGCTAGACACTATCCTTGTGTTCAAAATCTTCTATGGAGTATTCGGAGGAGGAACGCGCCTTGCAATGCCGAAGACGAATCTGCGTGCCGAACTCATCGTCATTGAAGCCTGGTTCAGGGGCTACCGAGGGAGTCCTGGATTAGGGGGTCTCCGGACAGCCGGACTATATCCTTTGGTCGGACTGTTGGACTATGAAGATACAAGATTGAAGACTTCGTCCCGTGTTCGGATGGGACTTTCCTTGGCGTGGAAGGCAAGCTAGGCAATACGGATATGTGGATCTCCTCCCTTGTAACCGACTCTGTGTAACCCTAGCCCCCTCTGGTGTCTATATAAACTGGAGGGTTTAGTCCATAGGACAATATACAATCATACCATATGCTAGCTTCTAGGGTTTAGCCTCTATGATCTCGTGGTAGATCAACTCTTGTAATACTCATATCATCAAGAACAATCAAGCAGGACGTAGGGTATTACCTCCATTGAGAGGGCCCGAACCTGGGTAAACATCTTGTCCCCTGCCTCCTGTTACCATCCGCCTTAGACGCACAGTTCGGGACTCCCTACCCGAGATCCGCCGGTTTTGACACCGACATCAAGCGTGAATCCTATAGTAGATATGATCAACATAGTGATGTTCACCATTGAAAACTACTCCATCTCACGTGATGATCGGACATGGTTTAGTTGATTTGGATCACGTGATCATTTAGATGACTATAGGGATGTCTATCTAAGTGGGAGTTCTTAAGTAATATGATTAATTGAACTTTAATTTATCATGAACTTAGTCCTGATAGTATTTGCATAACTATGTTGTAGACCAATAGCTCGTGATGTAGCTCCCCGTTTATTTTTGATATGTTCCTAGAGAAAAATAAGTTGAAAGATGTTATTAGAAATGATGCGGACTAGCTCGGTGATCTGAGGGTTATCCTCACTGCTGCGCAGAAGTATTATGTCCTTGATGCACCGCTAGGTGACGGACCTATTGCAGGAGCAGATACAGATGTTATGAACGTTTGACAAAGCTCGGTATGATGACTACTTGATAGTTTAGTGCACCATGATTTACGGCTTAGAACTAGGACTTCAAAAATGTTTTGAACACCACAGAGCATATAATATGTTCTAAGAGTTGAAATTGGTATTTCATACTCATGCCCGTGTCGAGAGGTAGAAGACCTCTGACAGTACTTTGCCTACAAGATGGAGGAGAATAGCTCAACTAGTGAGCATGTGCTCAGATTGTCTGGGTACTACAATTGCTTGAATCAAGTGGGAGTTAATCTTCAGTAATTGACAAAAGTTCTCTAGTCACTATCACCAAGTTACTAGAAATTTGTGATGAACTATAATATGCAAGGGATGACGAAAAACAATTCTCAAGCTCTTCGCAATGCTAAAATCGGCGAAGGTAGAAATCAAGAAAAGCATCAAGTGTTGATGGTTGACAAGACCACTAGTTTCAAGAAAAAAGGCAAAGGGAAGAAGGGGAACTTCAACAAGAACGGCAAGCAAGTTGCTGCTCAAGTGAAGAAGCCCAAGTCTGGACCTAAGCCTGAGACTAAGTGCTTCTACTCAAAACGACTGGTGTAACATCCCAAAATTTCAATTTGGAATGTTATACATAGATCATTCATGCATATCATATTTTATTGCATCTCGTTTCGCGATCCTAGAAATCCTAAGCAACTCAAGGACCCTCGGAGAGAGTTGGGGATTTCCATGTTTTCATATTTGAGTTTTATCAAATATTGAAACGAGGATTTTTGGTATTAATTATTTTTCCCTCCGAAAATATTTCATATTAAAATCTATGAGAGGAGATAATATGACTTCTCCAATATAAATGACATATTGGAGGAAAAATATTAAAATCAAATATTTGATTTTATTCGGAGTTTATTGCTATTTTATTTGAATTAGAAAATTGCACGTTTTTCAAAGTTGCATTTTAGGGCCAAGAAAATGTTCATCTTGTTCTAAATATTTTATTTAGACGGTGAAAATTTGTTTTGGCATTTTTACTTTTTTATTTTATTTTCTAGGATTATTTTTGTTCCGGCGAAATTATTTTAAAAAACGCGCAGTGGCCGACTAGGCCGAAGCCCAGCCGAGCCGGCCCGCTCCTCGCGCCGCCGTCTCCGAGCTGGAGACAGCGCGCGCCCCCGCCACCCAACCCGGAGTCCAGCGGAGACTCCTCCCGCGCCTTGCCCCCTCCTCCAAGTCACCGCCCCCCGTTTCTTATAAGCCGCCGCACCCCCCCCCTTGGAGCCCAAGCCGCTGCCGCCCCGCCGCCACCGCGTCGCTACCGCCTTGTGCTGCCCCGCCGCTCGCTAGAGCCGTCTGCCGCGCCGGACCTCGCCGGCGGTATAGCGTCGTTCGTTTTTTTATAAAAACCGGTTCAGTTTTCATTAGAAAACCCTAGTTCATTTTTTTAGATCGGTCCGCCGGGTTTTCTTTCGGTTTAGTTACTTTGCGGACATTCACCCATACATTCGTTTTAACAAATGGAGTTCACTCGTTAGCCGCAGACAACGAACGTTTGTTCGTTAGCCTGTTCATCAGTTTTCTTTTTCTTGGATTTTCCGTGATTATTTTCAATCATGACTTCTGATCCGATTTTCGTTTTAGTTTATCTTTTCGCTTGTTTGTCGGAATCAGGCGATTCAAGCACCTTGATCTTCGTCACGAAACCCTCTTTCCATTTAACCAACTTGAACAAGTTTATGCTACTGTAAAAGTTGAGCTTAGTCCAGATTACTAAACGCATCTTGTTTCTTCCGCAGTTTGAGTTTCGTTGCTCCGTTTGATTTGATTCTTTTCGCAAACTGGAGTTCTTAATTTGAACTTTCTGGTTAGATCTTATTATTCGAGATTTACCCGTGTTTCTTTGCTCAATTTCTTATGTATGCTATTGTTTGTTTGTGATAGAACACCCGGAGTGCGAAGCATGCTACTACGAATCCCTAGGTTTTGCGGATCATCAGCAAGGCAAGTAACACTTTGATCATACCCCTTTATCACCCAGTTTTTATGCATTAGTTCCAATCCTCAAACATTGCATGGTTAGGATGTGATTAACATGTGGGTTGGGAAGTAGTTGATGAGGTAGAACCTATTGCCCTGTTATTTATCAAACCCTTGGGAGTTACTTCTACGTGTTACTATTATTGCTATGCTATGCTCGTAGACGTGGTTTGGGTGAGTGAAATCCATGACAGATGTGAGATTGTTAATTAATGGTTCAACTCAAGGTGGCAGATTAAATACACATCTGGGTGGATTGTTTGTTGGGCACCTGGAGAACCCAGTGTTGTCCTAGGATATCCTGGAGTACCTGTGTGATAATCCTATGGTCCGCCACCCAGGCTCAAAGGGATCTGAGATATTTTCATGCTAGAAACTTCTGTGTGCAGCCACAAGCTATTATGGGCTCTAGCATAGTTGAGTAAGTTGCGTGAAGCTCCCGAAGAGGTGGATCAGCAGGTAGAGGGATGTAGGTTGGTATGGTCTGCCCCGAGTAAGGGGTTAATGCTTCTGAAAGACTGTGTCTCGGTCATCCGTTTCTCAAACACCATGTAGTGCAAGAAATCCAACGGAGGAGATCGTGTCTTGTGGGGAAAAGTGCGCAAACCTCTGCAGAGTGTATAAACTAATCATGGTTAGCCGTGTCCTCGGTTATGGACATCTTGAGTATCTAGTACTTGGAGTATCATAAGTATCTCATCACTCTAAAATAATATTGTTGGGTTGTTAATTACTTTAATTGGGATTGAGTTGGAGGAACCTTCTCAATGATGTTTCAACTACCATGATAGTTAAATAAAATCTATTCCTTTGTTGTAGGGAAAAATTGGCTTTTCGCAAAAACCATAACCATAGAGCTTTCCACCAGCCAAATATGCATGTAGTGATAGCATTATTCTGTTCATTGCTCTACTGTGTTACTTTGCCAGCATATTCCATGTGCTGACCCACTTTCAGGCTGCAACGTATTATGTTGCAGACTTTTTAGACGAGGAGTAAGGTTCGTTAGGTCGTTGCCGTGCAGCTCAGCTATGCCGTTGGAGTTGATGGACTCACTTTATCTTCCAAGCCTTCTGTTGTTATCGTATTAGATGGCCTTAAGCCATGTTTATTGTAATAAGTTCTCTTTTTAGACATTCGATGTAATAAGTGTGTGATTGCTACTCTGTTATAAATCCTCGAGTATTGTGTGTGTCAGCATTACCGATCCAGGGATGACACTGAAGCACAGAGACTTGACCGTTTGAGGTCGGGTCGTTACAAGATGATATCAGAGCACACGCTGAGTGTAGGACACGACCACTAAGCTAAAGCCCTAGATCACTATTCTTTTCTCATTTCTGACTCCTCTCTATTTTCTACTCTTTAGGATGGCGGATGCAAGGAACAAGTTTGCACAACCGGATGAAGAAGCACCTTTTGGACGACACTTGAAGGAAGTCACTAGGTACCTGAACATTGGAATACCAAGTTTCACCGGGACTTACAACGCCACTTTACCAGAAAAGGAGCGATGGATGATTCAAGTTCAAGTTCCAGGAAGGACATTCACGCCAGTCACTAAGCCCATAGAGTTTTCCTTCGATGCACCAACCTGGAGTCTAGGAAAGAGTATGGCAGCTCACATTACCATGGGACACATTGGAGAAGTTTATCATAAGGAGCTTAAGGATACTATCTATCAGATTTGTGGGTGCCGAGATGAGCAATGGGAGATGATCAGCACCAGGAAGGATAGATCAATTGCATCTTTTATCTAGGAGTTAAACCAACACATTCGTCACTAGGAGAACCAGATGTGCGTAGGAATGATAGACCTGAAGAAGGCGATGACAAGGATCACAGAACTGGAGGAAGAACTTAAGCCTACTCATGAAGATTATGAGGAGGAAATCGTCGTACTAGTGGAGAAGAATGACGATTTGGAAAGGAAGCTAGGAGTATTCCTGGGAGACCCCGCACCAGGAGGAGAAGACGAAGAACCCAATGAGATTTGCCCGGAGGACTACATCATCATCGACGACACCGACTCGAACCCCGACAAAAGCGATGATGACTATGAAGACGAAGCTAGAGCAGACATCATGGAGTCTTCAACCGAAGAATATTTTTAGTAGACCACCACATCAGTAGTAGTATTCCACCATGTAAATAGTATAGTCCGAGCACTTTTGCAACGACAGTTAGATTGATTGTATGCCCTTGATTGATTGATTGAGTGAAATGATTGTGTTTGTCTCATGTGCATATGGGTAGTGTTTTCTCATTAGACCTCATTCTATTCTAATCTCTCCCCTCTAAACCCATCAGATGCCTCCGAGACGTGGCCCCGGATTTACTTTCCCACCGGAGCTCACTCAGTTGATCCAACAGTAGAATACCCTGATGCAGTTGTTAGTCCAGAACCAAGGCAACAACAATAACAGCAACAACAATCCACTGCCACCACCACCAGTTGATATCTTAGCCTACTTTCTGAGGTTGCGGCCGCCGGTGTTTTCCAGTAGCACCGAGCCCATAGTAGCAGATGATTGGCTCTGCAGGATTGGAAGGGAGTTAACCACTGCAGGATGTACCGATGCTGAGAAGGTGCGTTTTGCCGCACATCAGTTCGATGGACCAGCAGCCTCATGGTGGGAGAATTACATTGTCACCTACCCTATAGCCACTGTTACATGGGATCAGTTTCAACAGGCTTTCCGTACAGCCCATGTCTCAACTGGAGCTATGAGTATGAAGAAGCGTGAGTTCCGCAACTTATGCCAGGGGAACTGTACTGTGGCCCAGTACGCGGATGAGTTTAGCAAGTTATCTCATTATGCCCCTGATGATGTGGCCACAGATGTCGCAAAGCAGGAGAAGTTTATGGAAGGGCTGAATGATGAGATGATCATACAGTTGATGGTGGCAACATTCAACAACTACCAGGAGTTGGTAGATAAGGCTCTTATGATTGAAGGGAAGCAGCAGCAGATTGAGAGCCGTAAGAGGAAGTATGGACAAGGAAGGTATAATTCAGGAGCTCAGCAGAAGCCTCGCCTAACCCCGAACCCGGGAGGACTTGTTCATAACCATGGAGGCCACACCCATAATGGAGGAAGTAACCATAATCATACTGGCCGAAGGAATGGGAATGGGAATGGATCAAGCAACAATCAGAACCGCTCCAATCCAGCCACACCCGCGAAGAGAGACCTAAGCCACGTTACCTGTTTCAAGTGCGGGAAGACTGGACACTATGCCATGGAGTGCCCTGAAGCAAAGAATGGAAACGGCAATGGGAGCGCTGGAAAGAAGCCCAATCCATTCAACAAAGGACAAGTGAACCACATCAACGTGGAGGAGGTTGAAGACCAGCCAGACGCGGTGATTGGTAAGTTTTTGGTTAAGTCTTTTACCGCCCTTGTTCTTTTTGATACTGGTGCATCGCATTCATACATATCAAGGGAATTCGTGGATAAGTTTAAACTACCAACCCAAACCCTTAGGACCCATCTGTTAGTGAGTTCACCTGGAGCAGAGTATATGGCTAGTCGATGGTGCGACTAGATACCATTAACCATTGGTAGCCATGCTTTTCTGTCCGACCTAATAATCTTGGAGTCACAAGGATTGGATGTGATATTAGGAATGGACTGGATGTCAAAGTATGGAGGAAGCATTGACTGTGTTAGTAAGTCAATTTGTCTCACCACCCCGGAGGGAAAAAGGATCAAGTATGTATCTAGGCATGTGCCAAGAAGTAGCCAAGTAAATACCCTCACGGGAGTTGTTCAGGAGGAAGTGCCTGTAGTCAAGGATTACCCAGATGTTTTTCTAGATGAGTTACCAGGCATGCCACCGGATCGAGACATCGAGTTTTTGATAGAGTTATTGCCAGGCACCGAGCCTATATCAAAGAGACCATACCGGATGCCCGCAAATGATATGGAGGAGATTAAGAAATAGATCAAGGAGTTATTGGAGAAAGGTTACATTCGACGGAGCTCATCACCGTGGGGAGCCCTAATGCTTTTGATCGAGAAGAAGGATAAGTCTCTAAGAATGGTTGTTGATTATCGGGCGTTAAATGAGGTGACGATCAAGAACAAATACCCACTGCCGATGATCAATGATTTATTCGACCAGTTGCAAGGAGCTAAGGTGTTTTCAAAGATCGATTTGCGATCTGGATATCACCAGCTGAAGATACGAGAGAAGGACATACCAAAGACAACATTCACCACACGGTACAGGTTGTATGAATATACGATCATGTCGTTTGGACTGACTAACGCCCCTACCTACTTCAGGAGCATGATGAACAAAGTGTTCATGGAATATTTGGATAAGTTCGTTGTGGTGTTCATAGATGATATAATGGTATACTCGAAGAACGAGGAGGAGCACGAAGAGCATTTGCATTTAGTTCTCGAGAAACTCAGGGAACATCATTTGTATGCCAAGTTCAGCAAATGTGAGTTTTGGTTGAAGGAAGTCAGATTCCTTGGACATGTTATATCAGGAGAAGGTGTAGCAGTAGATCCGACCAAGGTTCAGTCAGTCACTGAATGCTTGGCACCTACTTCAGTTAGCGAGATCCGCAGTTTTCTTGGACTCACGGGATACTATGGGAGATTCATTGAGAATTTTTCCAAGATTGCGAAGCCAATGACGGAGTTATTGAAGAAGGATACCAAATTTAAATGGACAGAAGAATGTGAGGCGAGTTTTCAGGAGTTAAAGAAACGTTTGACTACAGCCCAATGTTGATTCTGCCGGATATACGCAAGGAGTTTCAAGTGTATTTGTGATGCCTCTCGCCTAGGACTTGGAAGTGTGCTTATGCAGGACGGAAGAGTTGTTTCGTATGCCTCGCGACAACTGAAACTGCATGAGTTGAATTATGCCACACATGATTTGGAGTTAGCAGCCATAGTGCATGCGTTGAAGACTTGGAGGCATGACCTTATTGGAAATCGTTGTGATGTGTACACGGATCATAAGAGTTTGAAGTACATTTTCACCCAGAAGGAGCTGAACCTTAGGCAGAGGAGATGGTTGGAGCTTATAAAGGATTATGACATGAAGCTTCACTATCATCCAGGCAAGGCTAATGTCGTAGCAGATGCCTTGAGCCAGAAGAGTTATGCTAATACCCTAGTGAGCACGGGATTGCCGAAGGAGTTAGGAGAGGATCTCAGGGAACTTCGATTGGAGATTGTTCCTAGAGGTTTTGTTGCAACAATGGAGGTTCAGTCTACATTGTTAGGAAAGATTCGAGAAGCTCAGAAGGATGACAAAGAGGTTGCCGAGATAAAAGAGAGAATGAGCGAAGGAAAGGCCAAAGGTTTTCGTGAGGATGAGCACAACACCTTATGGTTCGAGGACCGTGTTTATGTGCCCAATAACCCAGAGATCAGAAAGTTAATACTTCAGGAGGCTCATGACTCACCATACTTGATACACCCCGGAAACACCAAGATGTATTTGGATTTGAAGGAACGTTTCTGGTGGACTGGTATGAAGAAGGATATTGCCGAGTATGTAGCTGTATGTGATGTATGTCAGAGAGTGAAGGCTGAGCATCAAAAGCCAGCAGGATTGTTACAACCTATGCCGATACCTGAGTGGAAGTGGGATAAACTTGGCATGGATTTTATCACCGGATTACCCAAAACCAAATCAGGATATGATTCTATATGGGTAGTAGTGGATCGCTTGACCAAAGTAGCTCACTTTATCCCAGTGAAAACCACCTATACAAGTGCAAAGTTGGCCAAGATATATATGACCAGGATCATATGTCTGCATGGAGTTCCGAGAACCATCGTATCAGATAGAGGGACATAGTTTACTTCAAAGTTTTGGCATCAGCTGCACCAAACTTTGGGGACAAGGTTGGAGTTCAGTACAACATTTCACCCGCAGACCGATGGACAGGCCGAGAGAGTCAACCAGATACTGGAGGATATGTTAAGAGCCTACGCGCTAGATTATGGATCTAGTTGGGATGAAAATTTGCCCTACGTGGAGTTCTCATACAACAATAGCTACCAAGCCAGTTTGAAAATGGCACCATTCGAAGCCCTGTATGGACGAAGGTGCAGAACACCGTTGATGTGGGATGAAGTCGGAGATCGACAGTTGTTTGGACCAGATCTGATCAAAGAGTCTGAAGAGAAAGTTAAGTTGATCAGATATAGACTGAAGATAGCTCAGTCCAGGCATAAGAGTTATGCAGATTCGAAACACAAGGAAATAACCTATGAAATTGGAGATAGAGCATATCTGCGAGTGTCACCCCTGCGAGGAGTGAAACATTTTGGAGTTAAGGGAAAGTTAGCCCCGAGATTTGTAGGACCGTATCAAATTTTGGAATGTATGGGAGAAGTTGCCTACAAGTTGGAGTTACCTGAAGGACTGTCAGGAGTTCATGATGTATTTCATGTTTCACAGCTGAAGAAGTGTCATGCTGAGATGGCCGATATACCGATAAAAGATACAATACCCTTGGAGGCGATTCAGTTGGACAATGATTTGACCTACGAGGAAAAGCCAATCAGGATTCCTGAATTTGCCAGCCGAGTCACCCGCAACAAGGTTATCAAGTTTTGCAAAGTTCAGTGGAGCCACCATACCGAGGTTGAAGCCACCTGGGAACGAGAGGATGATCTTCGCAAAGACCACCCACACCTATTCTCTAGCCAACCCGAATCTCGAGGGCGAGATTCATCTTAAGGGGGGTAGTTTTGTAACATCCCAAATTTTTAATTTGGAATGTTATACATAGATCATTCATGCATATCATATTTTATTGCATCTTGTTTCGCGATCTTCGAAATCCTAAGCAACTCAAGGACCCTCGGAGAGAGTTGGGGATTTCCCTGTTTTCCTATTTGAGTTTTATCAAATATTGAAACGAGGATTTTTGGTTTTAATTATTTTTCCCTTCGAAAATATTTCATATTAAAATATATGAGAGGAGATAATATGACTTCTCCAAAATAAATGAAATATTGGAGGAAAAAGATTAAAATCAAATATTTGATTTTATTCAGAGTTTATTTCTATTTATTTGAATTAGAAAAATTGCACGTTTTTCAAAGTTGCATTTTAGGGCCAAGAAAATCTTCATCTTGTTCTAAATATTTTATTTAGACGATGAAAATTTGTTTTGGCATTTTTAGTTTTATATTTTATTTTCTAGGATTTTTTTGTTCCGGCGAATTTTTTTTTAATAAATAAATAAAAAACGTGCAGTGGCCGACTAGGCCGAAGTCCAGCCGAGCCGGCCCGCTCCCCGTGCCGCCGTCTCCGAGCTAGAGACCGCGCTGCCGCCCGACCCGGAGTCCGGCCGGGACTCCTCCCGCGCCTTGCCCCCTCCTCCAAGTCGCCGCCCCCATCTCTTATAAGCCGCCGCACCCCCCCCCCTTTGGAGCCCGAGCCGCCCTGCCGCCGCAAGCTGCGCTGCCGCTGCCCCGTGCTGCCCCGCCACTCGCCGGAGCCGCCCGCCGCGCCGGACCTCGCCGGAGGTATAGCGCCGTTCGGTTTTTTTATAAAAACCGGTTCGGTTTTCATTAGAAAACCCTAGTTCGGTTTTTAGATCGGTTCGCCGGTTTTTTTATGTTTAGTTACTTTGCGGACGTTCGTCCGTACGTGCCGCAGACAACGAACGTTTGTTCGTTAGCCTGTTCGTCAGTTTTCTTTTTCTCGGATTTCCCATGATTATTTTCGATCGCGATTTCTGATCCAATTTTCATTTTAGTTTATATTTTTGCTCGTTTGTCGAAATTAGGCGATTCAAGCACCTAGATCTTCATCATGAACCCTCTTTCCGTTTAACCAACTTGAACAAGTTTATGCTACTGTAAAATTTGACCTTAGTCCAGATTAGTAAACGGATCTTGTTTCTTCCGCAGTTTGAGTTTCGTTGCTCCGTTTGATTTGATTCTTTTCGCAAACCGGAGTTCTTAAGTTGAACTTTCTGGTTAGATCTTCTTATTTGAGATTTACCCGTGTTTCTTTGCTCGATTGCTTATGTATGCTATTGTTTGTTTGCGATAGAACACCCGGAGTGCGAAGCGTGCTACTACGAATCCCTAGGTTTTGCGGATCATCAGCAAGGCAAGTAACACTTTGATCATACCCCTTTATCACCCAGTTTTTATGCATTAGTTCCAATCATCAAACATTGCATGATTAGGATGTGATTAACATGTGGGTTGGGAAGTAGTTGATGAGGTAGAACCTATTGCCCTGCTATTTATCAAAACCTTGGGAGTTACTTCTATGTGTTGCTATTATTGCTATGCTATGCTCGTAGACGTGGTTTGGGTGAGTGAAATCCATGACAAATGTAAGATTGTTAATTAATGGTTCAACTTAAGGTGGAAACTTGAATACACATCTGGGTGGATTGTTTGTTGGGCACCTGGAGAACCCAGTGTTGTCCTAGGATATCCCAGAGTACCCGTGTGATAATCCTATGGTCTGCCACCCAGGCTCAAAGGGATCTGAGATATTTTCATGCTAGAAACTTCCGTGTGCAGCCACAAGCTATTATGGGCTCTAGCATAGTTGAGTAAGTTGCGTGAAGCTCCCGAAGAGGTGGATCAGCAGGTAGAGGGATGTAGGTTGGTATGGTCTGCCCGGAGTAAGGGGTTAATGCTTCTGAAAGACTGTGTCTCGGTCATCCGTTTCTCAAACACCATGTAGTGCGAGAAATCCAACGGAGGAGAGCGGGTCTTGTGGGGAAAAGTGCGTAAACCTCTGCAGAGTGTATAAACTAATCATGGTTAGCTGTGTCCCCGGTTATGGACATCTTGAGTATCTAGTGCTTGGAGTATGATAAGTATCTCATCACTCTAAAATAATATTGTTGGGTTGTTAATTACTTTAATTTGGATTGAGTTGGAGGAACCTTCTCAATGATGTTTCAACTACCATGATAGTTAAATAAAATCTATTCCTTTGTTGTAGGGAAAAATTGGCTTTTCGCAAAAACATAACCATAGAGCTTTCCACCAGCCAAATATGCATGTAGTGATAGCATTATTCTGTTCATTGCTCTATTGTGTTACTTTGCCAGCATATTCCATGTGCTGACCCACTTTCAGGCTGCAACGTATTATGTTGCAGACTTTTCAGACGAGGAGTAAGGTTCGTTAGGTCGTTGCCGTGCAGCTCAGCTATGCCGTTGGAGTTGGTGGACTCACTTTATCTTCCAAGCCTTCTGTTGTTATCGTATTAGATGGCCTTAAGACATGTTTATTGTAATAAGTTCTCTTTTGAGACATTCGATGTAATACGTGTGTGATTGCCACTCGGTTATAAATCCTCGAGTACTGTGTGTGTCAGCATTACCGATCCATGGATGACACTGAAGCATAGAGACTTGACCGTTTGAGGTCGGGTCGCTACAACTGGTCACTAGAAGTGGAACTGCCCCAAGTATTTGGCGGATAAGAAGGATGGCAAAGTGAACAAAGGTATATTTGATATACATATTATTGATGTGTACTTACTAGTGTTTATGGCAACCCCTTAGTATTTGATACTAGTTCAGTTGCTAAGATTAGTAACTCGAAACGGGAGTTGAAGAATGAACAGAGACTAGTTAAGGGTGGAGTGATGATGTGTGTTGGAAGTGGTTCCAAGATTGATATGATCATCATCGCACACTCCCTATACTTTCAGGATTAGTGTTGAACCTAAATAAATGTTATTTGGTGTTTGCGTTGAGCATGAATATGATTTGATCATGTTTATTGCAACACAGCTATTCATTTAAAGTCAGAGAATAATTGTTGTTCTATTTACATCAATAAAACCTGAAAATAGTTTGCTGGATATCGATCATAGTGATACACATATTCATAATATTGCAGCCGAAGGATGCAAAGTTAATAATGATAGTGCAACTTATTTGTGGCACTGCCATTTAGGTCATATTGGTGTAAAACACATGAAGAAACTCCATGCTGATGGGCTTTTGGAATCACTTGATTATGAATCATTTGATGCTTGCGAACCATGCCTCATGGGCAAGATGACTAAAACTCCGTTCTCAGGAACAATGGAGCGAGCTACTGACTTATTGGAAATAATACACACCGATGTATGCAGTTCGATGAGTGTTAAGGCTCGCGGCGGGTATCGTTATTTTCTGACCTTCACAAATGATTTGAGAAGATATGGGTATATCTGCTTAATGAAACACAAGTCTGAAACAGTTGAAAGGTTCAAAGAATTTCAGAGTGAAGTTGAGAATCATCATGACAAGAAAATAAAGTTTCTACGATCTGATCGCAGAGGCAAATATTTGAGTTACGAGTTTGGCCTTCAATTAAAACAATGTGGAATAGTTTCACAAACTCATGCCACCTGGAACACCACAACATAATGGTGTGTCTGAACATCATAACTGTACTTTATTGGATATAGTGCAATCTATGATGTCTCTTACCGATTTACCACTATCATTTTGGGGTTATGCATTAGAGACAACTGCACTCACGTTAAATAGGGCACCATCTAAATCCGTTGAGACGACATCG
This sequence comes from Triticum aestivum, assembly GCF_018294505.1. NCBI lineage: Eukaryota > Viridiplantae > Streptophyta > Magnoliopsida > Poales > Poaceae > Triticum > Triticum aestivum. Next base: position 389,941,424 of record NC_057806.1, on the reverse strand, counting down.
TATCAAGTATGGTTTGGCAAGAAACCAAAGATGTCATTTCTTAAAATTTGGGGTTGCGATGCTTATGTGAAAAAGTTTCAAACTGATAAGCTCGAACCCAAATCGGAGAAGCGCGTCTTCATAGGATACCCAAAAGAAACTGTTGGGTACACCTTCTATCACAGATCCGAAGGCAAGATATTTTGTTGCTAAGAATGGATCCTTTCTAGAGAAGGAGTTTCTCTCGAAAGAAGTGAGTGGGAGGAAAGTAGAACTTGATGAGGTAATTGTACCTTCTCCCGAATTGGAAAGTAGTTCACCACAGAAATCAGTTCAAGTGATTCCTACACCAATTAGTGAGGAAGATAATGATGATGATCATGATACTTCAGATCAAGTTACTACCAAACCTCGTAGGTCAACCAGATCACGGTCCGCACCAGAGTGGTACGGTAATCTTGTTCTAGAAGTCATGTTACTAGACCATGACGAACCTACGAACTACGAGGAAGCGATGATGAGCCCAGATTCTGCAAAATGGCTTGAGTCCATGAAATTTGAGATGTGATCCATGTATGAGAACAAAGTATGGACTTTGATTGAATCGCCCGTTGATCAGTGAGTCAGTAAGAATAAATGGATCTTCAAGAGGGAGATGGACACTGATAGTCGTGTTACTATCTACAAAGCTCAAATTGTCGCAAAATGTTTTTGACAAGTTCAAGGTGTTGACTACGATGAGATTTTCTCACTCATATCGATGCTTAAAAGTCTGTCCGAACCATGTTAGCATTTGCCGCATTTTACGAAATCTAGCAAATGGATGTCAAAACTGCATTCCTTAATGGATTTCTTAAAGAAGAGTTGTATATGATGCAACCATAAGGTTTTGTCGATCTTAAAGGTGCTAACAGAGTGTGCAAACTCCAGCGATCCATCTATGGACTGGTGCAAGCATCTCGGAGTTGGAATATATGCTTTGATGAGTTGATCAAAGCATATGTTTTATACAGACTTGCGGTGAAGCCTGTATTTATAAGAAAGTGAGTGGGAGCACTACAACATTCCTGATAAGTATATGTGAATGACATATTGTTGATTGGAAATAATGTAGAATTTTCTGGAAAGCATAAAGGAGTATTTGAAAGGAGTTTTTCAAAGAAAGACCTCGATGAAGCTGCTTACACATTGAGCATCAAGATCTATAGAGATAGATCAAGACGCTTGATAAGTTTTTTCAATGAGTACATACCTTGACAAGATTTTGAAGTAGTTCAAAATGGGACAGTCAAAGAAGGAGTTCTTGCCTGTGTTGCAAGGTGTGAAGTTGAGTAAAGACTCAAAACCTAACCACAACAGAAAATAGAAAGAGAATGAAAAGTCATTCCCTATGCCTCAGTCATAGGTTCTATAAAGTATGTTATGCTGTTTACCAGTCCTATTGTATACCTTAGCATGATTCTGGCAAGGGAGTACAATAGTGATCTAGGAGTAGATCACTGGACAGCGGTCAAAATTATCCTTAGAGGACTAAGGAGACTGGAAATAGTTTGTCGTAAAGAGTTACGTCGATGCAAGCTTTTTACATCGATCTAGATGACTCTAAGTCTCGATCTGGATACATATTGAAAGTGGGAGCAATTAGCTAGAGTAGCTCCATGCAGAGCATTGTAGACATAGAAATTTGTGAAATACATACAGATCTGAATGTTGCAGACCCGTAGAGTAAACTTCTCTTACAAGCAAAACATGATCACTCTTTGGGTGTTAATCACAAAGCGATGGAACTAGATTATTGACTCTAGTAAACCCTTTGGGTATTAGTCACATGGAGACGTGAACTAATCACATAAAGATGTGAACTAGATTATTGACTCTAGTGCAAGTGGGAGACTGAAGGAAATATGCCCTAGAGGCAATAATAAAGTTATTATTTATTTCCTTATACCATGATAAATGTTTATTATTCATGCTAGAATTGTATTAACCGGAAACTTAGTACATGTGTGAATACATAGACAAATAGAGTGTCACTAGTATGCCTCTACTTGACTAGCTCGTTGAATCAAAGATGGTTAAGTTTCCTAGCCATAGACATGAGTTGTCATTTGATTAACGGGATCACATCATTAGAGAATGATGTGATTGACTTGACCCATTCTGTTAGCTTAGCATGATGATCGTTTAGTTTGTTGCTACTGCTTTCTTCATGACTTATACATGTTCCTCTGACTATGAGATCATGCAACTCCCGAATATCGGAGGAACACTTTATGTGCTACCAAATGTCACAACATAACTGGGTGATTATAAAGGTGCTCTACAGGTGTCTCCGATGGTGTTTGTTGAGTTGGCATGGATCAAGATTAGGATTTGTCACTTCGATTGTTGGAGAGGTATCTCTGGGCCCTCTCGGTAATGTACATCACAATAAGCCTTGCAAGCAATGTAGCTAATGAGTTATTTACGAGATGTAACATTACAGAACGAGTAAAGAGACTTTCCGGTAACGAGATTGAACTAGGTATTGAGATACCGACGATCGAATCTCGGGCAAGTAACATACCGATGACAAAGGGAACAACGTATGTTGTTATGCGGTTTGACCGATAAAGATCTTTGTAGAATATGTATGAACCAATATGAGCACCCAGGTTCCGCTATTGGTTATTGACCGGAGATGAGTCTCGGTCATGTTTACATAGTTCTCGAACCCGTAGGGTCCGCACGCTTAACATTCGGTGACGATCGTATTATGAGTTTATGTGTTTTGATGTACTAAAGGATGTTCTGACTCCCGGATGAGATCACGGACATGGTGAGGAGTCTCGAAATGTTCGAGATGTAAATATTGTTATATTGGAAGGCTATATTCGGACATCGGAAAGGTTGTGAGTGGTTCAGGTATTTATCGGAGTACCGGAGAGTTACGGGAATTCGCCGGGGAGTTTATGGGCCTTATTGGGCTTTAGGGGAAAAATAGAGGGGAGGCTGCATGCCCCCCAAGGCCTAGTCCCAATTGGACTAGGGGGAGGGGAAGCGCCCCCTCCTTCCTTCTCTTCTCTTTTCCCTTTCCTTCTCTCCTACTCCTACTACATGGAAGGGGGAATCCTACTCCCGGTGGGAATAGGACTCCCCAGGGCGCGCCATAGTAGAGGGCCGGCCCTCCCCCTCCTCCACTCCTTTATATACGGGGGAGGGGTCACCCCATGGACACACAAGTTGATCAGTTGATCTTTTAGCCGTGTGCGGTGCCCCCCTCCACCATAATCCACCTCGGTCATATCATAGCGGTGCTTAGGCGAAGCCCTGCGACGGTAGCATCATCATCACCGTCATCACGCCGTCGTGCTGACGGAACTCTCCCTCGAAGCTCTGCTGGATCAGAGTTCATGGGACATCACCGAGCTGAATGTGTGCTGAACTCGGAGGTGATGTACGTTTGGTACTTGGATCGGTCGGATCCTGAAGACGTATGACTATATCAACCGCATTCTCATAACGCTTCCGCTTATAGTCTACGAGGGTACGTAGAAGATACTCTCCCTCTTGTTGCTATGCATCACCATGATCTTGCGTGTGCGTAGGATTTTTTTTTGAAATTACTGTGTTCCCCAACAACTACTTCTATGCTTGATAATACTATGCCATTAGGTGAATTTCTTGATGAACAACTTTCTAGGGTTAGAGAGAATGAAATTATTGGAACTTATAATATAGATGACAGTGATGATGATGATTCTCCCCCTAGATATGAATTGCCTGTTGTGCCTGAGAGTTATGTTATGGATGGAAAAATTGCTAGAGACTTTTTAGCTTGCAATGATAGATATGATCTTAAGAAACTGTTAGCTAAGCTGAAAGAAAAATCCTTGAATGATAGAGAGGGAGTCCTGGATTAGGGGGTCTCCGGACAGCCGGACTATATCCTTTGGCCGGACTGTTAGACTATGAAGATACAAGATTGAAGACTTCGTCTCGTGTATGGATGGGACTCTACTTGGCGTGGAAAGCAAGCTAGGCAATACGGATATGTGTATCTTCTCCTTTGTAACCGACCTTGTGTAACCCTAACCCTCTCCGGTGTCTATATAAACCGGAGGGTTTTAGTCCGTAGGACACAACAATAACATACAATCATACCATAGGCTAGCTTCTAGGGTTTAGCTTCTCTGATCTCGTGGTAGATCTACTCTTGTACTACCCATATCGTCAATATTAATCAAGCAGGACGTAGGGTTTTACCTCCATCAAGAGGGCCCGAACCTGGGTAAAACATCGTGTCCCCTGCCTCCTGTTACCATCCGCCTTAGACGCACAGTTCGGGACCCCCTACCCAAGATCCGCCGGTTTTGACACCGACATTGGTGCTTTCATTGAGAGCTCCTTCTATCATCGATAGCGATGCAGTCCAAGGTGAGACTTTTCTCCCCGGACAGATCTTTGTGTTCGGCGGCTTCGCACTGCGGGCCAACTCGCTTGGCCATCTGGAGCAGATGAAAGTTATGCCCCTGGCCACCAGGTCAGGTTTGGAAGCTTAAACTACACAGCCGATATCCGCGGAGACTTGATCTTTGACAAATTCGAGCCTCTGCCTTGTGCGTCACGCGGTCACGATGAGTACGATTTAGCTCTGCCATCGGACAGTGTTCAAGAAATCACACCGGCAGCTGCTCTGACCATTAATTCGGAGCCAGTTGCGCCTCTCATGGACGGGTGGATAGACCCCGCCACAGAGGCCGCATCCCCAACGGTGATCGAGCCGGATATCGATCTTACCCTTCACGAGAGCCGTGTTGTTAAACTGCCGGATACTTCTCCGGCCAAGGACTCCGAACCGCCTGTGCCCATTCCTATCGAATCCGGTTGGGCGCCGATCATGGAGTTTACCTCCGCGGATATCTTTCTGCACTCGCCCTTCGGCGACATACTGAACTCATTAAAGTCTCTCTCCTTATCAGGAGAGTCCTGGCCGAACTATGTCCGGCAGGATTGGGATGCGGATGACGAAGAAAATCGCCGCCCACCCACCACCCACTTAGTAGCCACTGTCGATGACTTAACCGACATGCTCGACTCCGACTCCGAAGACATCGACGGTATGGACGATGATGCAGGAGACGAACAGGAATCACTGCCCACAGGGCACTGGACGCCCACTTCATCACATGACGTATACATGGTGGACACACCAAAAGACGATGACGCCGAGGAACGGAAGGACGCAATGAAGGGTTGTCCCCTCGAGAAGCAGTCAAAGCGGCGGCATAAGCGCCGCTCCAAATCACGCCTCGGCAGAAACAACGATCATATAGACCCAGCGTTAGAGCAGGGTGAACCATCGCTGGACCACGGCAACACGGAGAATCAAACCGAACAACCCGACTCTGTCAAAAATAATAGTCCGGACGACATCACACCAGACAGACACCCGGAGCAACATAATGCCCGTCAAAGGCTTGTTGCCACCCGAGGAGTCTAAAAAAGCAGAACCAAAGGCTCAAGGCTATGCAAGACACACTCCGAATCAGATGGAGTAAAGTACTCAACTCAGCAACGAAGTACGGCGGTAATCGCCACACCAAGAGCTACCCGAATCGGAAGTTGCTACCTGAATTCAATGAGGATGCCTTAGATCCCCCGCAACCAAAAATTAAAACGGCCATCTGGCCGGATAGACGACCTCACGGCCAACATAGAGTGGCAAACAACGCCGCACATAAGCCAATACGCGATCCACGCGAGGGCTCGCATCAAAAGGACGGTGCAACCAGATCCATCTATGGATCACGCAAGCGCACTCCAGCATACAATGCAACACAACAAACATCCGAACAACGCGGTACACCCAGATACATGGGTGCCGCACACCCCCTATGTTTCACCGATGAGGTGCTGGACCATGAATTTCCAGAGGGATTCAAACCCGTAAACATAAAAGCATACGACGGAACAACAGACCCTAGGGTCTGGATTGAGGACTATATCCTCCATATCCATATGGCTCGAGGAGATGATCTCCACACCATTAAATATTTACCCCTCAAACTCAAAGGGCCAGCTCGGCACTGGCTTAAAAGCCTCCCCGAAAGCTCCATTGGAAGCTGGGAAGAGCTCGAAGACGCCTTTCGGGCAAATTTTCAAGGGACTTATGTCCGACCTCCGGACGCGGACGATTTGAGTCATATAACTCAACAACCCAGAGAGTCATCCCAAAAGCTTTGGAACATGTTTCTTACTAAAAAGAACCAAATAGTCGACTGTCCGGACGCCGAAGCCTTGGCAGCTTTTAAGCATAGCATCCACGATGAATGGCTTGCCAGACACCTCGGCCATGAAAAGCCGAGAACAATGGCAGCATTAACAAGCCTCATGACCCGCTTTTGCGCGGGTGAGGATAGCTGGCTAGCCAGATGCAGCACTAGCGACCCCAGTACATCCGAAGTTAGAGATGGAAATGGGAAATCACAGCGTAGCAAAAATAATAAGCGCCGGAATAAAGAAGACAGCCCGAAGAGCACGGCGGTAAACGCCGGATTCGGAAGTTCTGGGCCAGGTCAGCAAAAGCCGCCCTCTAAAGGCTCCAGAGATGAACTGTCCAGCCTAAACAAAATTCTGGACCAAATATGTCAGATCCATAGCACCCCCGATAAACCTGCAAATCATACCCACAGAGAATGTTGGGTCTTCAAGCAGTCCGACAAGCTCAACGCCGTACACAAGGGGGAGGATACACCAAGCGAAGACGAGGATGAGCCTCTCAAGCAAGACACTGGGGAACAAAAGAAATTTCCACCAGAAGTCAAAACAGTGAACGTGTTACACGTGATCAAGGGGAGAAACAAAGCGGCACTCCCAGAGAAATATGCCCAAGGGCCTATCACCGCGGAGTCCTGCCACTGGTCGTCTCAACCGATCACTTTCGACCATCGGGATTACTCAGCAAGTATCCGGCGTGCAGGATGGGCTGCCTTGGTATTAGACCCAATAATTGACGGATACCATTTCACACGAGTCCTGATGGACGGTGGCAGCAGTCTAAACCTGATATATCAGGACACAATCCGCAAAATGGGGATAGACCCAACGAAAATATGCCACAGCAATACTACCTTTAAAGGAGTAACGCCAGGCCCAGGGGCTCATTGCACGGGCTCCCTGCTACTAGAGGTTATATTCGGCTTCCCCGATAACTTCCGTAGCAAAAATTTAACATTCCACATTGCTCCGTTCCAAAGTGGCTATCAAGCACTACTTGGACGCGAAGCTTTCACTCGCTTTAATGCAATACCGCATTACACTTCCCGCACGCTTAAGATGCCTGGTCCACGTGGCATCATTACAGTGAATGGAAATATTAAGCGATCCTTGCATGCCAAAGAGAGTGTGACTGCCTTGGCAGCCGCACACTAAAAACGGCCTCACCAACTAAAGCATTTGATAGGTCGTCAAGACCACGGACATGGTTAGACGAGTCCGGCGCAGCTACATGTAATTCATACAGGTTTGATGGCCACACCCCTATTACAAATACAAGGGGCTCAACGCACGCAGACAAGTGGCAATTTTTACTCATCTTGAATTGTACATGGTTTCTTTAAACCTACCTTTTTGCACGACAACTTTTCACCTAAGTTTCTCTCTTTTACAGATGACCATCGTGCTACACCCGTCCAGGATACGGCACAACGGAGACACAGGCGCAGACGTGCAGCAGGGACCCGTTCCAAGGATTCTTTTTAGATTAAGACCCTGCGTAAACCTTTCTTACTGTCTCTTGTTGATACACATCCCTCGGATTCTCAGTACTATTGAGAAGGATGCTGGCGTCTTGGCATGTGGCCATGTCAGAACAATGCACGTACCTGGACACCATGGGCTTCTTATAAAGGGCACTGTTTAGGCCCGGTTTATACCATAAAGACCGAATACCTTAGGGAGTGTTCAGCGTCGCGAGTTTGGCCTTATATGCATCAGCTCCGAATAATGTCTTTGGTCAAATGTTGGGTTTGCCCGACTCCTATGTTTTGCTGCCTTACGTTCCGCTCTATCGGCTAAGGCGGCACCAGGAGAACCACTGCGATTGTGCCCCGGTTCATCCGGACGAGCACCTCAGTGGAGAAAGCCGAAAACTGACTGTCATGATATAGCGTGAGACTGGTCAACCACTCGATGACCCATCGGAATGTTAGAATTCCTCCGCCTTAACAAAGGGCCATTTCCCGGCCAGGCATGTACGCACCCTGAATTCTGGAGAGTGCGGAGCCACCAGGGGCTATATAGTAGCCCCACCGTCAAACTCCTATGGCTAAGTGAAAGTGTTAAAGCATTATAGTCTGGTTGCCTCGTTCGCTGCACTATCACCTCCTTATTAGGACCAAGACGTTGGATTAAGTGTGAACACGCGTCTTCTGCGAACACCCCCGCATTATATGCGTGGGGGCTGAAGCTGACGACTGCAATCTTTCAGGTTATATACATATGTACATGAACGGCCGCACAGGAGGAATCATATTACTTTCAGGCAAAAGTATAAATACAGCCTTAATAAATTTGATAAACATTGTTTTTACAATGGGAATACATGTCACTCAAACATAATATTCTTCAAGCACTGGGCCTCTATCAAACGAGAACCCTCAAGAACTTCTTCAAAATAGTGCTCGGCAGCCACTCGGCCTATGGCCGAACCCTGCGCTGCAACAGTGGTAGCATCCATCTCCGCCCAGTATGCTTTGACACGGGCAAGGGCCATCCGCGAGCCTTCTATGCACGCCGACCTCTTCATCGCATTGATGCGCGACACCGCACCAAGGAACTGCTGCACTAAGCTGAAATAGTTGTTCGGCTTCGGCTTTTCCGGCTATAGATGATCTACGACGGACCTCATGGCGAGTCCGGACAATCTATTGAGTTCGGCCCATTCGGCAAGTTGATCAGTTAGTGGAAGAGGATGCTCTGGAATGTTAAACCGCGACCAGAAAAGCTTGTCCACTTCACGTTCTGTTTGATCTCAGAAGTATTCGGCCGCATCGACAGCGCTCGCCGCCAAGTCTAGATATGTGTCTGCCGAACTCCACAGCCGATCCAGAGGGGCATACCGCGGATCTACAAACTTCCTCCGCAGCAAAAAGGGCTTCCTAGCCGCAATATCCCCGGCTTCACGCAGCTCTTCCTTCTTTTCCCTCATAGTAGAGCGGGTGTCTTTGGTCGCCACCGTGGCCTTTTCAAGGTCCGTCGCCTTCGCTCGATTTTCTTCTTCAAGGAGCTGGCAGCGGTCGGCAGTGTCTTTTAACTTTACAGCCATCTTGGCCATTTTCTCTTTGCTCTCGCAATGCGCGGCCTTCTCGGCTCTCAACTCTTCGGCCGCCTTTAAAGCGGCCGCATTACTAATTCTTGCTTGTTCCTTAGCTCGGGCAAGTTCCGCCCGAAGGGTCTCCACGGTGGCAGCTCCATCTACAGTCACAACATATTAAAGATACTGGCATCATGCTGCTCTTACTATGTGACATTCACCAGAAAACATTACTTACCCTGTGCCTCGTCAAGCCGCCTGTTAACAAGCTCGATGTCGGCATATGCCGCATCCAGTTGCCGCTTTAGTTCGGCAAACTCATTAGTCCGGCTAGCCACCGGAGCTTCCACCACCTGCACATAAAGGCGGTTTGGTTATTACCTAGGACTACGATCCTCTGTTCGCCGCCATTCTCGACGACAACCAGAGTCTCAGGGGCTACTATCTACACAGGGCCCACCCAAAAATGTGCGGTACTATCAAAAAGTATATCATTTCACGTACCTCAAAGCCCGTCAGTAGACTCATAAAAGCTTCATGCAATCCACTTTTGGTGGACGAAATTCTTTCCATCACCGTACCAATCAACGTATGGTGTTCTTCTGAGATGGCCGCTCGCTCCAACAGTTCCCTTAGTACGTCCGACCGCATACCAGACGGTGCCAGACTCTTTTGTTTGCTCTCTTCAAGAGCCGGACGCTGGGGACTTCGGGTAACTATAGGATTATCTTCTGGCCTCACCAGATTCGGAGAGGCCCTCCGTGACGACACTTCAAGGTCGCCCGCTTCTTGAGCAGGGGAGTCCGAGGGAGGCGTTTCACTCTCCATCATCTCCGGAAGAAGATCTCCCGAAGGCGAGCTCTACTGAGAAGGGCTAAGATCCGAACTGCAAGATAAATGCTTCGGTTATTTTCCTCAGAGGTAAGGTATTATATCTTCACTATTAAAGTACTTTTTGATTACTTACAGCTCATTAGAGGGCAGGTCCCCAAGCGGACTTTGTGCGGCAAGAGCACCCTCCAAGGAAGGACCCTCTGGTAGAGATTTCTTCTCCCGTTTGGAAACCTTGGTTTCCGGATCTTCACAGGCCGTCCTCTTCCTTCCCCGAAGCGAGAGAAGGTCAGATTCTTCCCCTTGGTTATCCTCCTTCACGGAGGCGCTCATTCCCTCGCTTGGAATTGGTAGCGATGGGGGCCCGCTTTCGCCCTCATTATTCCCCCCTTTATCTTCCTTTGAGGGTTCCGGGCAAGGTGCTAGCTCGAGCATCTTTTCTAGTACCGGATTCTCCAAACCCTCAGGAAGGGGGGCCGAGCACCGAATCATCTTCGCCTTTGTTAGCCAGTCCTGGTCAAAGAGCGATTTCTCAGAATGACATCATGGTAAATGAAAGACGGTGTGTTCGGCTAGAGGATTACTTACTTGGTCGGCGGTACGGTTGCTGCTCAAGCCCACGTCCTTGGTAGTATCCGTACACTCTATTTGGGGTCCGAAGAATGATTTGTACATCTCCTCGTGCGTCAGGCCGAGGAAATTCAGAATAGTGCGCGGCCCTTCGGGGTTGAACTCCCACATGTGGAGGGGCCGGCGTTTGCAAGGCTGGACTCGATGAACCAGCATAACTTGCACCACTGTAACCAGACTGAAATCTCCTTCGAAGAGATCTTGAATGCGGCTCTACAGTACAAGCACGTCCTTGGCTGGACCCCAGCTCAGCCCTCTACTAATCCATGACATCAGTTGTGGTGGAGGGCCCGAGCGGAAAGTAGGGGCAGCCGCCCACTTGGCACTTCTGGGAGCTATGATGTAAAACCACTCCTGCTGCCATAATCCGGACACCTCTGGAATGGAACCCTTTGGCCAGGGAGCTCCAGTGATCTTGCTTATTAATGCACCTCCGCATGCTACATGCTTCCCCTCGGCCATATTCGGCTTCACGTCAAAGGTCTTGAGCCACAGGCCGAAGTGAGGGGTAATGCGGAGGAAGGCCTCACATACGAAAATAAATGCCGAGATGTGAAGAAGGGAGTCCGGGGCTAGATCGTGGAAATATAGCCCGTAATAGAACATCAAACCCCTAAAGAAGGGTTCCAGGGTGAGGCCTAGGCCTCGGAGGAAGTGGGAGATGAACACAACATTCTCGTTGGGTTCGGGAGTAGGGACGACCTGCCCCCGGGCAGGCAGCCGATGCGAAACCTCGGCGGTCAGGTATCTGGCCTCCCTCAACTTCTTGATATCCTCTTCCGTAATGGAGGAGGGCATCCACCGGCCTTGAAGGCTAGATCTGGACATGATTGAAGGTCCGAAGCACCTGACCTGGGCTTTGGGTGTTAGAACTCGAGGCGGGGGAAGGATTCGATTGAGCACGGGAGGGAAAAAAGTAAAAGCCTTGTCCCTTTATAAAGAGGGTGAATATCAAGCATCCTCTCCGTAGCCGTTTGGGACTTGCCTATAATCTAGGAGTCCTAGACACGATTGGGTGACCCACAACCATATTAATGAGAATCCCGTAATTTGGGGAACACGATCTCTGCTTTTACAAGACGTGTCAAGAAACCGCCTCGCGTTATGTGTGGAGCTGGTTGAAGAAAAACGGTTCGAATAATCACTGGGCCATGGCATAACGTCATGTTGCCAAAACAAGTCAGCAAGTTGGATTTGTGGAAATATTATTCTCTCTACGGTGGTATGTGGAACTTATTTTGCAGGGTCGGACACTATCCTTGTATTCAAATTCTTCTGTGGTGTATTCGGAGGAGGAACCCGCCTTGCAATGCTGAAGACAATACTGCGCGCCGGACTCATCGTCATTGAAAGCCTGGTTCAGGGGCTACTGAGGGAGTCCTAGATTAGGGGGTCTCCAGACAGCCGGACTATATCCTTTCGCCGGACTGTTAGACTATGAAGATACAAGATTGAAGACTTCATCTCGTGTCTGGATGGGACTCTACTTGGTGTGGAAGGCAAGCTAGGCAATACGGATATGTGTATCTCCTCCTTTGTAACCGATCTTGTGTAACCCTAACCCTCTCTGGTGTCTATATAAACCGGAGGGTTTTAGTCCGTAGGACACAACAATAACATACAATCATACCATAGGCTAGCTTCTAGGGTGTAGCTTCTCTGATCTCGTGGTAGATCTACTCTTGTACTACCCATATCATCAATATTAATCAAGAAGGACGTAGGGTTTTACCTCCATCAAGAGGGCCCGAACCAGGGTAAAACATCGTGTCCCCTGCCTCATGTTACCATCCGCCTTAGACGCACAGTTCGGGACCCCCTACCCGAGATCCGCCGGTTTTGACACCGATAGCTAGAATGAAACATGACCCCGCTTTTGCTACTTCACCTGTCTGCATCTCCGATAAGGATTCTGATTTCTCTGTCGATCCTGAGTTAATTACTTTGGTTGAATATGATCCTTTTTATGGCTATGAATATGAAACTGTTGTGGCACATCTTACTAAATTAAATGATATAGCCACCCTATTCACTAATGATGGGAAAACTTGCTATTAATTTATCCTTAAGTTGTTTCCGTTCTCATTAAAGGGTGATGCTAAAACATGGTTTAATTCTATTGATCCTGGTTGTGTGCGTAGTCCCCAAGATATGATTTATTACTTCTTTGCTAAATATTTCCCCGCTCATAAGAAACAAGCTGCCTTAAGGGAAATATATAATTTTGTGCAAATTGAAGAAGAGAGTCTCCCACAAGCTCGGGGGAGGCTTCTCTGATTACTTAATGCTTTGCCTGATCATCCTCTCAAGAAAAATGAAATGCTTGATATCTTTTATAATGGACTAACCGATGCTTCCAGAGACCACCTGGATAGTTGTGTTGCTTGTGTTTTCAGGGAAAGAACTATTGATCAAGCTGAATTGCTATTGAATAATATGCTGAGTAATGAAAATGATTGGACACTTCCTGAACCAACTCCTAAGCCAACTCCGAAGAAAAGGGGTGTTCTATTTCTCAGTCCTGAAGATATGCAAGAGTCAAAGAAATCTATGAAAGAAAAAGGTATTAAAGCTGAAGATGTTAAGAATTTACCACCTATTGAAGAGATACATCGTCTTGATAACCCGACACAAGTAGTAAAGGTAAATTATCTCTATAGATTTGATGAAGGTGATATTCCTTGTTATAAGTCCGCTAGACAATGCTTGGATGAGTTTGATAATTTTATTGTTAAACAATAAAACTTCAATGCTTATGTTGGTAGAAAATTGAAATGCAATGCTTATATGATTGAACACTTGAGTGATTATATGTCTAGAGTTAAAGGTGAACTTAAACTTATTAGTAAACATGCTTCTGTGGTTACCACTCAAGTAGAACAAGTACTTAAAGCTCAGAATGATTTGCTCAATGAATTAAATAATAAGAAAAATGATAATGTTGTTAGAGTTATGACTAGTCGGGGTAAAATGACTCAGGAACCTTTGTATCCTGAGGGCCACCCTAAGAGAGTTGAGCAAGATTCTCAGAGAACTAATGTTGATGCACCTAGTCCTTCTAAGAAGAAGAAAAATAAAAATGATAGGACTTTGCATGCTTCAAGTGAACCTGTTGTTGACACCTGAGAATCCCAATGATATTTCTATTTCTGATGCTGAAACACAATCTAGTAATTAACATGAACCTAGTGATAATGTTAATGATGATGTTCATGTTGATGCTCAACCTAGCAATAATAATGATGTAGAGATTGAACCTGCTGTTGATCTTGATAACCCACAATCAAAGAATCAACATTATGATAAGAGAGACTTTGTTGCTAGGAAGCACGGTAAAGAAGGAGAACCATGGTTTCAGAAACACATGCCTTTTCCTCCTGAGAATACACCTGGGGGCCACACCACCTGGCCGCGAGGGTCCAAGGCGCGCCCACACCCCTGGAGCACGCCCCCTGCCTCGTGGACCCCACGTGGGCCCGCTCCATTTATTATTGCACCCACACACTTCGTCTTCCTCTAGAAAAAAAAATCCTCCACCAGCTTAAACCCGAGTTCTAGCTCATCTTGCTGGCATTTTCGATCTCCTTGCTCAAAGCTCAATTCACAAAACTGCTTTGGGGGATTGTTCTTTGGTATGTGACTCCTCCGATGATCCAATTAGTTTTTGTTCTAGTGCTTTATTTATTGTAAATTTTTGCTGCTTAGGTGACCCTGTTCTTGAGCTTGCATGTCAAATTTATGTGGTCAAAAGTAGTTTTAATGCATGATATGGCCACTAGGCACTTGTACGAGTAGTTGCTATCAATTTTATTGGGTTTGGTTCACTTTTATTTTGAGTCACTAAAAATTTCAGAAATTTTCCAGAGGAGGAAATATGTTTAGGAAAATGTACCAAGGTGGTTCCTCAAGAAAGCAGACACCTAGGCTCGCTATACGTGAGCCGGACTATGAACTACCAAGAGAAGCTCAAGTGTGGCCTTGTGAATGGCCGTCAGAAGACTTTATGATCCGTGTAGGCATCAAGGAAGAATTTGACGCGCATGTGCGTAACGCTGATCTTGAGGGCTTCGTGTCAGATAAGTGCCTGCAATAGCGATACCTAACTGATTCATTTGTGAGAAGGTTTAAATTTACATCCTCGCGCAATTCTCACACTGTCCTATTTGATCTTTATGATAAATCATATACCATGGACCTAGAAGATTTTAGTACTGCTTGTAAACTCCCACACTGGGGCAATGTTAGTGAACCTCGTAAATCTGAATATAAAGACTTTCTTGCTAGTATTACTGTAGGGGGCTCTAGGGAAATCACACAAGCTACCATAGGGAGCATTCATTTTCCTTCCATACATTATTTTGCTCTCTTCGTGGGTAGATGCATTAACGGTAAAGATGAGGCTTGTCACATGTGTGTTCCAGATCTTAGTGTCCTCAAGAGTGCGGTATTGGGTGATAAACAATATAACTTGGGGGCTATTGTTGCACGTAGGTTGCATCTTAATAGTTTAATTGGTGACTTGTTTGGTGGAATTTATGCAACTCATGTAGCTAATTTTCTTGAGATACCCATACATGAGAATGATATGGAATTGCCTCCTGCTTATCTATATTATAATGCTATGGTTCGTCATCAGTTTGTTGAGAGGAATGAACAATTCCTTCAGTACCGACTAATCTTTGACAGACGGTGCACCATCCATGCTGCTCTCCCTGCTCCTGCTTTCTTTGACTTTCAGACAAAAGGGAGATATGTTATAACCAGGGAGGAGGCGAACGAGTACGAGAGCAGGACGGAGGCAGCTCGCCTCCAAGCTGCAGCCCATGAGGCAATAGCCACTGCATCATATAGTATGACCCCAACTACAACTTTGGATTTCCACCAGGTCAGCCGTGGCCATAGACCAACTTAGGCCAAAAGCCTAAGCTTGGGGGAGTATGTATTTCTCACCGACATTAAATCCATGCTCACACACTCATGCCAGTTGTCGGTGCTCATACTTTTTCACTGTACTATCCATGCTAGTTTATTTTCTTTTCCAGCATTCTTTTCTTGTGTGTTTGAAAAACCTTAAGAAAAAACAAAAAAATTAGTTGTATCTTTTAGCTAGTTTACTTTCCATGCTTGTAGTAGTATTAATTAAAAAGAAAACCCAAAAATATTTCTCGTTCTTCTTTTGCTTGCTGGGAGCTTTCCCGTGTAAATAGTTTTGTTTCTTTTCTTTTCTTTGGGGGTCGAGAGGAGAAGACCATGATGAAAATGTTGAGCGGCTCTCATATGCATTATTGGTGATCTAACAAAGAGCCCATATTGCCTTGTCTTCTCCCTTGTATTGAATGCTTGCAGAGTCCAGCTTAGTAAAATGCATGTGCACTATTATTATTATCCACACCGTTCGGTCATGCAAGTGAAAGGCAATAATGACGATATATGATGAACTGATTGAGATGAGAAAAACTGGTATGAAATCGATCTATCTTGTTTTTGTAAATATGATGTGTTCATCGTTCCTGATTCAGCCTATTATTAATGAAATATGGTTGCAATGACAATTAGAGATTATAGTTGCTCATGCCATGCTTAATTAGCTAGGAGTTTATAATGGTTTACCTTGCGTGCCAACATGCTATTAAAATGGTTGTGATGTGGTATGATAGGGTGGTATCCTCCTTTGAACGATTCGAGTGGCTTGACTTGGCACATGTTCACGCATGTAGTTGAAACAAAATCAACATAGCCTCCGCGATATTTATGTTCATGGTGAATTATATCCTACTCATGCTTGCACTCAGTGTTGATTAATTTTAATGCATGTTCATGACTGTTGTCGCTCTCTAGCTGGTTGCTTCCCAGTGTCTTTCTAGCCTTCACTTGTACTAAGCGGGAATACTGCTTGTGCATCCACTTCCATAAACCCCAAAAGTTATTCCATATGAGTCCACCATACCTTCCTATATGCGGTATCTACATGTCATTCCAAGTAAATTTGTATGTGCCAAACTCTAAACCTTCAAATGAAATTTGGTTTTGTATGCTCGAATAGCTCATGTATCAACTAGAGCTATCCATATCTTCCATGCTAGGCGGGTTATTCTCAAGAGGAGTGGACTCCGCTCCTCACTCACGAGAAAATGGCTGGTAACCGGGATGCCCAGTCCCATGCTCTAACCAAATCAAAATAATTGCAAACAAACTCCCCCAGGATTGTTGTTAGTTGGAGGCACCCGTTGTTTCAGATAAGCCATGGATTGATGTTTGTTGGTGGTAGGGGGAGTGTAAACTTTACCATTCTGTTTGGGAACCGCCTATAATGTGTGTAGCATGGAAGATATCGAGATCTCTTGGTTGTTATGTTGACAATGGAAGTATACCACTCAAAATATTATTTATCTCTATTTCAAAAAGCGAGCTCTGGCACCTCTACAAATCCCTGCTTCCCTCTGCGAAGGGCCTATCTATTTACTTTTATGTTGAGTCATCATCCTCTTATTAAAAAGCACCAGTTTGAGAGCACTGTTGTCATTTGCATGCATTACTATTAGTTTACATTGAGTATGACTATGACTGGATCTCTTTTACCATGAATTACAATGTTTAGTCATTCCTTGATCTTCAGAGGTGCTCTGCATTTATGTTTTGCGGTCTCAAAAAGGGCTAGCGAGATACCAAATTGTTATATCATATTATGATTGTTTTGAGAAAGTGTTATCATCCGAGATTTATTATTATTGATCACTAGTTGATTATGCCATTGATATGAGTAAACATGATACCTAAGTGTTATTGTGAATATGCTTAGTTCATAATCTTTGTTGAAAACTTGAATGCTGGCTTTACATATTTACAACAACAAGAATAGACAGAGTTTGTAAAAGTTTTTCTTTATCACTTTCAGTTTGTCAAGTGAATTGCTTGAGGACAAGCAAAGGTTTAAGCTTGGGGGAGTTGATACGTCTCCATCGTATCTACTTTTCCAAACACTTTTGACCTTGTTTTGGACTCTAACTTGCATGATTTGAATGGAACTAACCCGGACTGCCGCTGTTTTCAGCAGAATTGCCATGGTGTTTTTTTTGTGCAGAAATAGAAGTTCTCAGAATGACCTGAAAATCAACGAAGAATATTTTTGGAATATATAAAAAATTCCGGCGAAAGAATCTATGTCAGGGGCCCCACACCCTGTCCATGAGGGCGGGGGGCGCGCCCATCCCCCTAGGGCGCGCCCCCTGCCTCATGGGCCCATTGATTCTCCACCGACCTCAACTCCAACTATATATATTCACGTTCGGGGAGAAAAAAATTAGAGAGAAGGATTCATCGTGTTTTACGATACGAAGCCGCCGCAAGCCCTAATCTCTCTCGGGAGGGCTGATCCGGAGTCCGCTCGGGGCCCCGGAGAGGGGAATCCGTCTCCATCATCATCATCAACCTTCCTCCATCACCAATTTCATGATGCTCACCACCGTGCGTGAGTAATTCCATCATAGGCTTGCTGACGGTGATGGGTTGGATGAGATTTACCATGTAATCAAGTTAGTTTTGTTAGGGTTTGAGCCCTAGTATCCATTATGTTTTGAGATTGATGTTGCTACGACTTTGCTATGCCTAATGCTTGTCACTAGGGCCCGAGTGCCATGATTTCAAATCTGAACCTATTATATTTTCATGAATATATGTGAGTTCTTGATCCTATCTTGTAAGTCTATAGTCACCTATTATGTGTTATGTTTCGTTAACCCCGAAGTGACAATAATCGGGATACTTACCGGTGATGACCGTAGTTTGAGGAGTTCATGTATTCACTCAGTGTTAATGCTTTGGTCTGATACTCTATTAGAAGGAGGCCTTAATATCGCTTAGTTTCCAATGGGACCCCGCTACCATGGGAGGGGAGGATGAAAGATGTCATGCAAGTTCTTTTCCATAAGCACGTATGACTATACTTAAAATACATGCCTACATTACATTGATGAACTGGAACTAGTTTTGTGTCACCCTATGTTATAACTATTGCATGAAGAATCGCATCCGACATAATTATCCATCACTGATCCATTTCCTACGAGCTTTTCACATATTGATCTTTGCTTAGTTACTTTTTCATTGCCACTGTTACAATTACTACAAAACTGCTACTGTTACTTTTGCTACCGTTATCGCTACTATCATATTACTTTACTACTAAATACGTTGCTGCAGATATTAAGTCTTTCAGGTGCGGTTGAATTGACAACTCAACTGTTAATACTTGAGGATATTATTTGGCTCCCCTTGTGTCGAATCAATAAATTTGGGTTGAATACTCTACCCTCGAAAACTGTTGCGATCCCCTATACTTGTGGGTTATCAGATGTTACGATGGAGATCAAGGTGTCAAGCCAGTGACAATGGAGATCATGACGGTGCTTTGGAGATGGAGATCAAAGGCACAAGATGATGATGGCCATATCATGTCACATGTTTTGATTTCATGTGATGTTTATCTTTTATGCGTCTTATTTTTCTTAGTACGGCGGTAGCATTATAAGATGACCCCATACTAAAATTTCAAGGTATAAGTGTTCTCCCTAAGTATGCACTGTTGCGACAGTTCATTGTGCTGAGACACCACGTGATGATCGGGTGTGATAGGCTCTACGTTCACATACAACGGGTGCAAGACAGTTTTGTACATGCGGAATACTCGAGTTAAACTTGACAAGCCTAGCATGTACAGACATGGCCTCGGAACACTGGAGATCGAAAGGTCGAACGTCAATCATATACTCCCCCTGTTCCAAATTACTCATCATGGTTTTAGTTCAAATTTGAACTAAAACCACGACGAGTAAGTTGCAACGGAGGGAATAGTAGATATGATTAACTTGGAGATGTTCAACATTGAAGACTAATCCATCTCACGTGATGATCGGACATGGTTTAGTTGATTTGGATCACGTAATCATTTAGATGACTCGAGGCATGTCTATCTAAGTGGGAGTTCTTAAGTAATTTGATTAATTGAACTTAATTTACCATGAACTTAGTCCTGATGATATTTGCATATTATGTTGTAGATCAATAGCTCGCGTTGTAGCTCCCCTATGTTTTTGATATGTTCCTAGAGAAAACTAAGTTGAAAGATTATAGTAGCAATGATGCGGACTGGGTCTGTGATCTGAGGATTATCCTCGTTGCTGCATAGAAGAATTATGTCCTTGATGCATCGCTAGGTAACATACCTATTGCAGGAGCAGATGCAGACATTGTGAATGTTTGACAAGCTCGGTATGATGACTACTTGATAGTTTAGTGCAACATGCTTTACGGCTTAGAACCGGGACTTCAAAAACGTTTTGAACGCCACAGAGCATATAAGATGTTCCAAGAGTTGAAATTGGTATTTCAGACTCATGCCCATGTCGAGAGGTATGAGACCTCTGACAAGTACTTTGCCTACAAGATGGAGGAGAATGGCCCAGCCAGTGAGCATGTACTCAGAATGTCTGGGTAGTACAATCGCTTGAATCAAGCGCAAGTTAATCTTCCAGATAAGATAGTGATTGACAAAGTTCTCTAGTCACTACACCAAGCTACTAAAACTTCGTGATAAACTATAATATGCAAGGTATGACGAAAACGATTCCCGAGCTCTTCGCAATGCTGGAATCGGTGAAGGTAGAAATCAAGAAAAAGCATCAAGTGTTGATGGTTTACCAGACCACTAGTTTCAAGAAAAAGGGCAAAGGAAAAGAAAGGGAACTTCAATAAGAATGACAAGCAAGTTGCCACTCCCGTGAAGAAGCCCAAATCTAGACCTAAGCCTAAAACTGAGTGCTTCTACTACAAAGGGAATGGTCACTGGAAGCGGAACTATCCCAAATACTTGGCGGATAAGAAGGATGGAAAAGTGAACAAAGGTATATTTGATATACATGTTATTGATGTGTATTTTACTAGTGTTCATAGTAACCCCAGGGTATTTGATACCGGTTTAGTTGCTAAGATTAATAACTTGAAATAGGAGTTATAGAATGAATAGAGACTAGTTAAGGGTGAGGTGACGATGTGTGTTGGAAGTGATTCCAAGGTTGATAAGATCACCATAGCACACTCCCTCTACCTTTGGGATTAGTGTTGGAGCTAAATAAATGTTATTTGGTGTTTGCGTTGAGCATAAATATGATTGGATCATGTTTATTGCAATACGGTTATTCATTTAAGTCAGAGAATAATTGTTGTTCTGTTTACATGAATAAAACCTTATATGGTCATACACCCAATGTAAATGGTTTATTGAATCTCGATCGTAGTGATACACATATTCATAATATTGATGCCAAAACATGCAACATTGATAATGATAATTCAACATATTTGTGGCACTGCCATTTAGGTCATATTGGTGTAAAGCGCATGAAGAAACTACATGCAGATGGGCTTTTGGAATCACTTGATTATGAATGATTTGATACTTGCGAACCATGCCTCATGGGCAAGATGACTAAAACTCAGTTCTCTGGAACATTGGAGCGAGCCATTGACTTATTAGAAATAATACATACCGGTGTATGCGGTCCAATGAGTGTTGAGGCACGTGGCGGGTATCGTTATTTTCTGACCTTCACAGATGATTTGAGAAGATATAGGTATATCTACTTGATGAAACACAAGCCTAAAACATTTGACTTGAAGGAAATATGCCTTGGAGGCAATAATAAAGTTGTTATTTATATTTCCTTATACCATGATAAATGTTTATTATTCATGCTAGAATTGTATTAACCAAAAACTTAGTACATGCGTGAATACATAGACAAAATAGAGTGTCCCTAGTATGCCTCTACTTGACTAGCTCGTTGATCAAAGATGGTTAAGTTTCCTGACCATAGACATGTGTTGTCATTTGATGAACGGGATCACAACATTAGAGAATGATGTGATGGACAAGACCCATCCGTTAGCTTAGCATAAATGATCGTTTAGTTTTATTGCTATTGCTTTCATCAAGACTTATACATGTTCTTATGACTATGAGATTATACAACTCCCGAATACCGGAGGAACACCTTGTGTGCTATCAAACGTCACAACATAACTGGGTGATTATAAAGATGCTCTACAAGTATCTCCGGTGGTGTTTGTTGAGTTGGCATAGATTGAGATTAGGATTTGTCACTCCGATTGTCGGAGAGGTATCTCTGGGCCCTCTCGGTAATACACATCACTATAAGCCTTGCAAGCAACGTGACTAATGAGTTAGTTGCGGGATGTAGCATTACTAAACAAGTAAAGAGACTCGTCGGTAACGATATTGAACTAGGTATGATGATACCGACGATCGAATCTCGGGCAAGTAACATACCGATGACAAAGGGAACAACGTATGTTGATATGCGGTTGGACCGATAAAGATCTTCGAAGAATATGTATGAGACAATATGAGCATCCAGGTTCCGCTATTGGTTATTGACTGGTGATGTGTCTCGGTCATGTCTACATAGTTCTCGAACCCGTGGGGTCCGCACGCTTAATGTTCGATGACGATTTGTATTATGAGTTATGTGATTTGATGTACCGAAGGTTGTTTAGAGTCCCAGATGAGATCATGGACATGATGAGGAGTCTCGAAATGGTCGAGACGTAAAGATCGATATATTGGAAGGCTATATTCAGACATCAGAAAGGTTCCGAGTGATTCGGGTATTTTTCGGAGTACCGGAGAGTTACGGGAATTCGCCGGGGGAAGTAGTGGGCCTTAATGGGCCATACGAGAAAGGAGAGAAGGGCCTCAAGGGTTGGCCGCAGCCCCTTCATGGCAAGTCCGAATTGGACTAGGGAGGGTGCTGCGTCCCCCTCTCCTAATCCTTCCCTCTCTCCCCTCTTGGAAAAGGAAGGGGCTCCAACTAGGATTGGGAATCCTAGTTGGACTACCCCTATAGGCGCGCCCCTCCTAGGCCGGCCTCCACCTCCTCCCTCCTTTATATACGTGGGAAGGGGGCACCCCAAAGGCACTCCAAGATTTGTCTTAGTCGTGTGCGGTGCCCCCTCCATAGTTACACACCTCGGTCATATCGTCGTAGTGCTTAGGCGAAGCCCTACGCCGGTAACTTCATCATCACCGTCACCACACCGTCGTGCTGAGGAACTCTCCTTCAGCCTGAACTGGATCAAGAGCCTGAGGGATGTTATCAAGCTGAACGTGTGTTGAACGCGGAGGTGCCGTACGTTGTACTTGGATCGGTTGGACCGCAAAGACGTTCGACTACATCAACCGCGTTACTAAACACTTCCGCTTTCGGTGTACGAGGGTACGTAGACACGCTATCCCCTCTCATTGCTCTGCATCTCCTAGATAGATCTTGCGTGATCGTAGGTAAAATTTTGAAATACTGCGTTCCCCAACAGTGGCATCCGAGCCATGTCTATGCGTAGATGTTATATGCACGAGTAGAACACAAAGGAGTTGTGGGCGTGGGTATATACATATTGCTTGCCGTCACTAGTTGTTTCTTGATTTGGCGGTATTGTTGGATAAAGCGGCCCGGACCGACATTACATGACCGCGTTCATGAGACTGGTTCTACCGATGTGCTTTGCACATAGGTGACTGGTGGGTGTCTGTTGTTGGGGAACACAGTAGTTTCAAAAAGTTTCCTACGCACACGCAAGATCTATCTAGGTGATGCATAGCAATGAGAGGGAAGAGTATAGTCCTGAAGGAAATATGCCATAGAGGCAATAATAAAGTTATTATTTATTTCCTTATATCATGATAAATGTTTATTATTCATGCTAGAATTGTATTAATCGGAAACTTAGTACATGTGTGAATACATAGACAAACAAAGTGTCACTACTATGCCTCTATTTGACTAGCTCATTCAATCAAAGATGGTTAAGTTTCCTAGCCATAGACATGAGTTGTCATTTGATTAACGGGGTCACATCATTAGAGAATAATGTGATTGACTTGAACCATTTCGTTAGCTTAGCACTTGATCATTTTAGTTTAGTGCTATTGCTTTCTTCATGACTTATACATGTTCCTATGACTATGAGATTATGCAACTCCCGATTACCGGAGGAACACTTTGTGTGCTACCAAATGTCACAACGTAATTGGGTGATTATAAAGGTTCTCTATAGGTGTCTCCGATGGTACTTGTTGAGTTGGCATAGATCGAGATTAGGATTTGTCACTCTGATTGTCGGAGAGGTATCTCTGGGCCCTCTCGGTAATGCACATCACTATAAGCCTCGCAAGCAATGCAACTAATGAGTTAGTTTCGGGATGATGCGTTACAGAAAGAGTAAAGAGACATGCCACAATGAGATTGAGCTAGGTATTGAGATACCGACGGTCGAATCTCGGGCAAGTAACATACTAATGACAAAGGGAACAACGTATATTGATATGCGGTTCGACCGATAAAGATCTTCGTAGAATATGTAGGAGCCAATATGGGCATCCAGGTTCCGCTATTGCTTATTGACCAGAGAGGTGTCTCGGTCATGTCTACATAGTTCTCGAACCCGTAGGGTCCGCACGCTTAACATTCATTGACGATATAGTATTTATGAGTTATGTATGTTGGTAACCGAATGTTTTTCAGAGTTCCAGATAAGATCACGGACATAACGAGGAACTCCGGAATGGTCCGGAGATAAAGTTTGATATATGGGATAATAGTGTTTGGTCTCCGGAAGGGTTCCGGAATTCACCGGAAGGGGTTCCGGATGTTTCCCGAAATGTTTGGGTACGAGAACATATTATTTGGGCCAAAGGGGAAAGCCCATAAGGTTTTTGGAAATCGCAAAAGGAAGTTTTGCGGAGTCCAGGGGCCAGACGCTGATGACCCACAAATGTAGGGGATCTATCGTAGCCTTTTCGATAAGTAAGAGTGTCGAACCCAACGAGGAGCAGAAGGAAATTGTAACATCCCAAATTTTTCCAAATTTTGGAATGTTAATAATAAGATATTAATGAGTGAATTGCTATGATTTTCATGGAAAATTAAAAACCTTTTGATTCTTGTTTCAAATATTTCATTCAATTGCTTTTCTTTTGGACACCTATGAAATATTTTGAAACCACAAATAAAAATGGAATGAGAATAAAATGACTTTCTCAAAATGTGGCGAATAAATATTTCATTTGAAGTTCTTTGAATTTTGGGAGTTCCATTGGAATTGGGTCTTATTTGGAGCTTTAATGCCATTTAAATATTTCCAAATTACTCAAATATAAATAAAAATGAGAGGAGATAATATGACTTTTCCAAAAATATGATTGGAAGTATTTAATATTTCTTATTTGGAATTTTTGGCATTCATAAGATACTAAGAACTATGTTGGTAAAATTATGAAGCCCATAGTGCATTATCGAAACATGTACGCACACAAAATATAGTTTATTAGTCCTAAAACTAATTGGGCTAGGCCCAACCAGCCGAGCTCCTCACGTACACGTACAGGAGGTCTTCTTCCTCCTCACATTCACCCCACAGGAGCCGCCATGGCGTACAGCGGCTGCGCCCAATGCTTCCCTTCCCTTCCCCCGCACCCGTTGACCTCTTGAATCGGTTCCTCTCGTCTCCTACGACCCCTCACCTCTATTAGTGCGCCCTAATTTCCCCCTTAATGGCCATTAGCAGCACAAGTAACAGCCGCCATTAACACGCATGAAACCGATGACGCTCCGCTCGATTCTGACCTCCCCCTCTCCTATAAATAGTACCCATAGGTGAACCTCATAGTCCTCATACCCTCTCAAGAAAACCCCTCTCTACCTCGTCCTCCTCTGCGAGCAATTGCTCGTCGGAGTTCGGCAGCTCCGGCGGCCACTCCACGCCGCCATGGGACAAGGCCGAGCCCGTGACCTTATCCAACGGACTCCCCTTGTCGAGCTCTTCGCCGTTCCCCTGCTACTTGACTTCGGGGACCTTCTTCCACCACTCCGGCGACCTTCTTCCCCAACTCCGGCGACAACTCCAGCAAGCCTCCTCTAAAATTCCGTAAGTCATTTTTCAGAAAAATATCTAAACTTCGGAAATTCGTATCTTCCAAACCGTATGTCCGATTTCGACAAATAAGATATCCCCAGATTCGTTGGAACCTGTAGTTTTTTATGAAATTATAAAATTTCATTTATGAGCAAATTAAAATTTAGTTTTGATTTAAATACGAATTTTAGTAATTTTGCTATATCTTTTATTCTGTAAACCATATAAAAATGTTTTATATATGAAAGTTTGACCTTAAGACCTAACCTTTCTGTTGGACTGATGGATTAGTTTTCCAACATAGTTTAGATGCTGTTTTATCATCAACACCTTGGTTTTATCTTCTTGGATCATCATTTAATAACTTAGTTAAAATAAAATTTGACTATAGGGTAAAACTCTTAGATTGATCCCTAGGGAATCTCTCTGGACATTTGATATCACCACAAAACTTTGAAGTGACAAGATTAAGGATTTCTTTTATCTTGAGACTTATGCTACGCCAGTTTTATTTAACCCAAGTCAAATATTTCGAATAATCTCATGATAGAATTTGTTGTAAGAACTTGTCTCGCAACCCATCTTCTATATCAAACCAAGATCTTCACTTAGTATCATTTCCAACCCTAGAATATTACTATGTCATATTTTCTTCCAAGACCACACCTGATTCTATATCAACCCTAACCGTGCCCTAGAAATTATGATAGTGGCAATCGAATAATTTGTGTTATTATTTGGATTTTCATTTGGATGTTATTTGTGTGTTGAATGCTTGCTTGAATCATTGTTATGTGAATGTGGATATGCTGAGTGTCTTACTTGAGTTATTTATCGCGTTTGATTGCGACAAGTGCGAAGGTGAATTCTACGAGGATGTAGAACCTTTTGACTACGAAACCGAAGGCAAGTTGCAAATTTATCATGCTTCGACCTATATTTTCATACTATGCATAACTCTTTAAATTTTAATACTATGCATGTTTTATAAAAGTTTTGCAAAGTATTATATTTAGCTAGAGCCATAGGTTCAAGACTCACCATTGGCCACACTTGCACAAAATGGGTGGGATGAAAACCAAACTTGTTTTAAACTTTAAACTTGCTCTCTTTGGAGCAAAGTTTGAGAAAATCCTTTTAAAACAAACTTGCTCTCTTTGTTTTACTTCTATTCCCTGGGCGGGATGGTATGACGGGAGCGTCTACAAGTGATTGCGCCCATCTGGGTTTTGTAGTGAATGCGCCTGACTAGGGTCTTGCACACATGTTTTTGGTGGGGACCGCCATCCAGGGGAATGAGATCTTCCAAGTACAGTTCGATGTAGCTTCCAGTACAGCCACATGCTACTATGGGCTCTGGCTTAGCTGATTTTTTGTCCAAAAAGACCACCTGTTCAACGAAATTGACAAAAAAGACCACCTTCAAACGAAATAAACAGAAAAGACCGCCACGACAGCCGACGCGTGGCACCTGCCTCCACACCGGCAGGCGGCAGCCCCTGCCGCCACAAGGCCAGGTGGCGACAGGCGCATAGTAGCCAGCCAACGCTCAAAACGAAATGTGAGGTTGCATGTGATCCCTGCCGCCTAGTGGCGTGGCGGCATGACTGTTTGCCTACGTTTCGTTTCGTCTGCATTTTGTTTTGTCTGACAAATAATGGTGTTTTGTTTCATCTTACGAATAATGCCATAGATTCGTATGTCTCTACTATTGATTCCTATACATATAGTGCACTGTTTTTGCAAATAATAATCATTTATTTACAAATAATAATACGAGCCTCCATCGTGGGTCACATTGTCGGCCTCCTCGCACCGGCCTCAATGCCCGGCGGAACATCACCGTCGCAAGCCTCATTGTCGGCCTCCTCACATCGGGATTCACCCGGCGGACTTTCACCGCCGCAGTCTCATCGACGGCCTCCTCGCCCGGCGGAGCTGCTCCGCCGCGGGCCTCATCGTCGGCCTCTTCGCACCAGGCTCATCACCTGGCAGACCTTCGCCGCCGCAGGCCTCATCGCCGGCCTCCTTGCGCCGACACCATCGCCAGGCGGACCTTCATCGCCGCGGGCCTCATCATCCGGCAGACCTGCTCCATCGCAGGTCTCATCATCGGCCTCCTCACGCTGGCCTCATCACCCATTTGCATCCTCGTGTACCTTCCTCACCGCAGGCCCCATTGTGGGCCTCCTCGCACCGACATCAGCGCCCGACAGACCTTCACCGTCGCGGACCTCATTGCCGGCCTCCTTGCGTCAGCCTCATCGCCCAGCGGACCTGCTCCATAGCAGGGCTCATCGTCGGCCTCCGGTGGCGAAGGTCCGTTGGGTGATGAGACTGACGATGAGGCATGCGGCAGCGAAGGTCCACCAGGCAATGATGCCTGTGCAAAGAGGCCGACGACGAGGCCCACAGCGGAGTAGGTCTGCTGGGCGATGAGGCTAGGGCGAGGAGGCTGATGATGAGGCCTGCGGCGGCGAAGGTCCGCCAGGCGATGAGGCCGGTGCGAAGAGGCCGACGATGAGGCCCGCGATGGAGCAGGTCCGCCGGATGATGATGCCGACGCGATGAGGCCGGCGATGAAGGTTCGCCGGTGAATCGCCCGACGCGAGGAGGCCGACGGTGAGGCCTGCGGCGATGATGTTCCGCGGGGCGTTGAGGCCGGTGCAAGAAGGCCGATGATGAGGCCCGCGACGGAGGCTTGTATTATTATTTATAAATAAATGATTATTATTTGTAAAAATAGTGCACTGCATACCTAGGTATTAATAGCATAAACATATGAATATGTGGTATTATTCGTCAGACGAAACGAAACGCAGACGAAACAAAACATAGATGAAACTAGCAGCAGACAAACAGTCCTACCGCCACCCCACTAAGCGGTAGGGAGCACATGCAGCCCCCCGTTCCGTTCTTGGGGCTTGCTGGCTGTTATGCGCCTGCTGCCGCCAGACCATGTGGTGGCAGGGCTGCCGCCTGCCGGCATGGCGGCAGGTGCCACGCGTCGGCTGGCACGCCTACCGCCACGGCTGGGCTGGTCTGTTCTGTCAATTTCATCCGAAGGTAGTCTTTTTTGTTAATTTCGTTGTGCAGGTAGTTTTTTTTGACAAAAATTCTGGCTTAGCTTATTACTAACGGGAGACCCTTACCTCAGGACCGCCACCGTAGAGGGGCTTTCATTGCCTAAGTTGCGGGCGGCTTGGTCAGGTATAGGGGGCTGTCAAGGAAAGGCTTCATCACAATCTCCTCCTAGTCGTACACCCAAGTGTGTAACGGTAAACGGGGTTGGTTGTGTCATGTGGGGAACGTGTACGACCTCTGCAGAGGGTTTAACCTAATCGATTAGCCGTGCCCCCGGTTACAGGCAAATTGAGCAACTAAAAACTTGGACTGGAGAAGAATCTCCCCTCTCTTTTCTAAAAATCTATTTTAAGGGTTAAAGTTGAGGAGTGAGCACAGTGAATGTGTTTCACTTCAACCTCATGTATGTTTTAAAACTGTTTTGGAGACTGAGCACTGGTGCGTATATCCAAGTGTCTCACTCCTACTTTTTATACTAAAAACTATTTCTATTCCAAAAGTAGTTTACAAAATTTAGTATAGGGAAAATTGGCTTTACGCAAATGAAACCTCCACAATACTTACCCTGCATATATATTATGTTAAACTTTCCTTTGCAACTTGCGAATACATTCCACGTACTCACCTGCACCTGTC
This sequence comes from Triticum aestivum, assembly GCF_018294505.1. Classification (NCBI taxonomy): domain Eukaryota; kingdom Viridiplantae; phylum Streptophyta; class Magnoliopsida; order Poales; family Poaceae; genus Triticum; species Triticum aestivum. The sequence goes on along the minus strand of NC_057806.1, from coordinate 389,911,984 downwards.
ATGTGCAGATCTTGACAGATTAAGAGACGATAGGGTTATGGTCTACACTCAACGAGCCCAGTGGCGTTGATGGAGTCTAACTTAGTGACTACGTATAATTCCGCTGTATTATCTGCCAGCTTGAGCTGTGCCTAAGGTATGATTTATACATATCTGGATCTACCGTTGTAGTAGAATGATGTATGTCTTAGTGATATTCACTTTTGTTACTGTGTGTGCTAGCTATGACAAGCAGTTTTCAGTAAGGTATTCTCTGCAAGCACTGAAATTATCGGTAACAGATAGTTTGGTGATAAGGTAATTTATAACGAGTAGCAAGTAATAAAAGTAAATAAGGTGCAGCAAGATGGCCCAATCCTTTTTGTAGCAAAGGACAAGCCTGGAAAAACTCTTATATAAAGGAAAGCACTCCCGAGGACACATGGGAGTTATCGTCAAGCTAGTTTTCATCACGTTTATAAGATTCATGTTCGGTACTTTGATATGTGGGTGGACCGGTGCTTGGGTACTGTCCTTATATGGACAAGCATCCCACTTATGATTAACCCTCATTGCAAGCATCTGCAGCTACAACAGAAGTATTAAGGTAAACCTAACCATAGCATGAAACATATGGATCCAAATCAGCCCCTTACAAAGCAACGCATAAACTAGGGTTTAAGCTTCTGTCACTCTAGCAACCCATCATCTACTTATTACTTCCCAATACCTTATGCTTCGAAGTGACATTTGCGTAGGATCTGTTCCTGTTCATGCTTAGGTATACAATGTCTAATAACACCATCTACTCCTTCTTTATAAAGATGTGGGTCATCCCAGAAGTAATGTCTTAAATCATAGAAAAACTTTTTCTTTTGCTGGTATGTGAAACTAGGTGGTATAAATTTAGCAACAATGTAATTAGCATAATCAGCATACCATGGAGCAGTGCGAGAAGCATTTATGGCAGCTAATTGTTCATCAGGAAAGCTATCATAAATAGGTAGTGGGTCATTAAGAACATTCTCTAACCTAGACAAGTTGTCTGCAACGGTATTCTCAGCTCCCTTTCTATCAATAATATGCAAATCAAATTCTTGTAGCAGGAGAACCCATCTAATAAGTCTAGGTTTAGCATCTTTCTTTTCCATAAGATATTTAATAGTAGTATGATCAGTGTGAATAGTTACTTTAGAATCAATAATATAAGGTCTAAACTTATCACAAGCAAATACAACTGCTAAGAATTCCTTTTCAGTAGTAGCATGGCATTGTCTAGAGTTTTACTAGCATATTGAATAACATTTAATTTTTATCAACTCTTTGTCCTAGAACATCACCTACAGCATAATCACTAGCATCACACATGATTTCAAATGGTAAATTCCAATCAGCTGGCTGAACAATAGGTGCAGAAATCAAGGCTTTCTTAAGTATTTCAAATGCTTCTACACAATCATCATCAAAGACAAAAGGAATATCTTTTTGTAATAGGTTAGTCGGAGGTCGAGAAATTTTCGAGAAGTCCTTAATGAACCCCTCCCGATGATAGGATCGTTGGTCATGACGATGGTGAGGATTTCCCCCTCCCGAAGGGAAGTTTCCCCGGCAGAACAGCTCTGTCGGAGCCCTAGATTGGTTCCGCCTCGTGGCGGCGAAGTTTCTTCCCGAAAGCTTGCTTATGATTTTTTCCTCGACGAAAGACTCCATATAGACAAAGATGGGCATCAGAGGGCCACTAGGGGGCCCACGAGGCAGGGGCGCGCCCAGGGGGGTAGGGCGCGCCCCCACCCTCGTGGATGGTGGGTGGCCCCCCTCTGGTACTTTCTTCGCTCAGTATTTTTATATATTCCGAAAATAACTCCCGTGGAGTTTCAGGACTTTTGGAGATGTGCAGAGTAGGTCAGTAATATTTGCTCCTTTTCCAGCCCAGAATTCCAGCTGCCGGCATTCCCCCTCTTCATGTAAACCTTGTAAAATAAGAGAGAAAAGCATAAGTATTGTGACATAATGTGTAATAACAGCCCATAATGCAATAAATGTCGATATAAAAGCATGATGCAAAATGGACGTATCAGACGCCAGGGTCCCTGGCGTCTGGGTTCTGGCCCTGGAGTCCGAGAAGGACTCTTGCCTTTCGGGTGAAACCGACTTTGTGGAGGCTTTTACTCCAAGTTTCGACCCCAAGGCTCAACATATAAATAGAGGGGTAGGGCTAGCACCCAAGACACATCAAGAAACACCAAGCCGTGTGCCGACAACCCCGTCCCCTCTAGTTTATCCTCCGTAATAGTTTTCGTAGTGCTTAGGCGAAGCCTTGCGGAAATTCTTCTTCACCAACACTGTCACTACGCTGTCGTGCTGCCAGAACTCATCTACTACTTCGCCCCTCTTGCTGGATCAAGAAGGCGAGGACATCATCGAGCTAAGCGTGTGCTGAACGCGGAGGTGCCATATTTTTGGTACTTGATTGGGACGGATCGTGAAGGTGTACGACTACATCAACCACGTTGATAAACGCTTCCGCTTTCGGTCTACGAGGGTACGCAGACATACTCTCCCCTCTTGTTGCTATCCATCACCATGATCTCGCGTGTGCGTAGGAATTTTTTTGAAATTACTATGTTCCCCAACAAGTCCACGTACCCTTGTAGACCATAAGCGGAAGTGTTATGACAACGCGGTTGATGTAGTCGAACGTCTTCATGATCCGACCGATCCTCGCATCGAAGATACGGCACCTCCGTGATCTGCACACGTTTAGCTCGGTGACGTCCCTTGGACTCTAGATCCAGCTGAGTGTCGGGGGAGAGTTTCGTCAGCACGACGGCGTGATGACAGTGATGATGAAGCTACCGCGTAGGGCTTCGCCTAAGCACCGCAACAATATGACCGAGGTGGATTGTGGTGGAGGGTGGCACCGCACACGGCTAAACAATGTCAACTTGTGTGTTCTAGGGTGCCCCCCGCCCCCATATATAAAGGAGCAAGGGGGAGGCTGGCCGGACCTTGGGGCGCCCAAGGAGGGGAAGGAATCCTCCTCCTGGTAGGAGTAGGATTCATCCTTTTCTAGTCCTACTAGCAGGGGGAAGGAAGGAGTGGGAGAGGGGAAGGAAAAAAGGGGGGCGCCGCCCCCCTCCTAGTCAATTCGGACTCAAGGGGGAGGGGGCGTGCGGCCTGCCCTGGTCGACCCTCTCTCTCTCTCCACAAGGCCCATCTAGGCCCATTAGTTCCCCCCCCCCCGGGGGGGGGTTCGGTAACCCTCCAGCACTTTGGTTTTATCTGAAACCACCCGGAACACTTCCGGTGTCTGAATATAGCCGTCCAATATATCAATCTTTATGTCTCAACCATTTCGAGACTCCTCGTCATGTCTGTGATCACATCCGGGACTCCGAAACACCTTCGGTACATCAAACCACATAACTCATAATACCAATCGTCATTGAACATTAAGCGGGCGGACCCTACGGGTTCAAGAACTATGTAGACATGATCGAGACTCATCTCCGGCCAATAACCAATAGCGGAACCTAGATGCTCATATTGGTTAATACATACTATACGAAGAACTTTATTGGTCAAACCGCATAACAACATACGTTGTTCCCTTTGTCATCGGTATGTTACTTGCCCGAGATTCGATCGTCAGTATCATCATACCTAGTTCAATCTCATTACCGACAAGTCTCTTTACTCGTTCCGTAATACTTCATCCCGCAACTAACTCATTAGTCACATTGCTTGCAAGGCTTATAGTGATGAGCATTACCGAGAGGGCCCAGAGATACCTCTCCGATACACGGAGTGACAAATCCTAATCTCGATCTATGCCAACCCAACAAACACCATCGGAGACACCTGTAGAGCATCGTTATAATCACCCAGTTATATTGTGACATTTGATAGCACACTAAGTGTTCCTCCGGTATTCGGGAGTTGCATATTCTCATAGTCATAGGAACATGTATAAGTCATGAAGAAAGCAATAGCAATAAACTAAATGATCATTATGATAAGCTAACGGATGGGTCTTGTCCATCACATCATTCTCTAATGATGTGATCCCGTTCATCCAATGACAGCACATGTCCATGGCTAGGAAACTTAACCATCTTTGATTAACGAGCTAGTCAAGTAGAGGCATACTAGGGACACTATGTTTGTCTATGTATTCATAGATGTACTAAGTTTCCGGTTAATACAATTCTAGCATGAATAATAAACATTTATCATGATATAAGGGAATATAAATAACAACTTCATTATTGCCTCTAGGGCATATTTCCTTCACTCTCCCACTTGCACTAGAGTCAATAATCTAGTTCACATCGTCATGTGATTTAACACCAATAGTTTCACATCTTTATGTGATTAGTTCACATTTCCATGTGACTAATACCCAAAGGGTTTACTAGATTTAATAATCTAGTTCACATTGCTATGTGATTAACACCCAAAAAGTGATCATATTTTTCTTGTGAGAGAAGTTTAGTCTACGGGTCTGCAACATTCAGATCCGTGTGTATTTTGCAAATTTCTGTGTCTACAATACTCTGCACGGAACTACTCTAGCTAATTGCTCCCACTTTCAATATGTATCTAGATCGAGACTTAGAGTCATCTAGATCGGTGTCAAAAGCTTGCATCGACGTAACTCTTTACGACGAACTCTTTTATCACCTCCATAACCGAGAAATATTTCCTTAGTCCTCTAAGGATAATTTTGACCGCTGTCTAGTGATCTACTCCTAGATCACGATTGTACTCCCTTGCCAAAATCATGCTAAGGTATACAATAGGTCTGGTACACAGCACAACATACTTTATAGAACCTATGACTGAGGCATAGGGAATGACTTTTTCATTCTCTTTCTATTTTCTGCCGTGGTCGGGTTTTGAGTCTTTACTCAACTTCGCACCTTGCAACACAGTCAACAACTCCTTCTTTGATTGTTCCATTTTGAACTGCTTCAAAAACTTGTCAAGGTATGTACTCATTGAAAAATTTATCTAGCGTCTTGATCTATCTCTATAGATCTTGATGCCCAATATGTAAGCAACTTTATCAAGGTCTTTCATTGAAAAATTCTTATTCAAGTATCCTTTTATGCTATCCATAAATTCAGTATCATTCCCGATCAACAATATGTCATCCACATATAATTTCAGAAATGCTACAAAGCTCCCACTCACTTTCTTGTAAATACAGGCTTCTCCAAAAGTCTGTATAAAACTATATGCTTTGATCAACTCATCAAAGCGCATATTCCAACTCTAAGATGCTTGCACCAGTCCATAGATGGATCGCTAGAGCTTGCACACTTTGTTAGCATCTTTAGGATTGACAAAACCTTCTGGTTGCATCATATACAACCTTTTTTAAATAAATCCATTAAGGAATGTAGTTTTGATACCCATTTGCCAGATTTCATAAAATGCGGCAACTGCTAACATGATTCGGACAAACTTTTGAGCATCTATACGAGTGAGAAAATCTCATCATAGTCAACACCTTGAACTTGTCGAAAACCTTTTGTGACAATTTGAGCTTTGTAGATAGTAACACTACTATCAGCGTCTGTCTTCCTCTTGAAGATCCATTTATTCTCAATGGCTCACCGATCATCGGGCAAGTCAATCAAAGTCCATACTTTGTTCTTTATACATGGATCCCATCTCAGATTTCCTGGCCTCAAGCCATTTTGCGGAATCTGGGCTCATCATCGCTTCCTCATAGTTCGTAGGTTCGTCATGGTCAAGTAACATGACCTCTAGAACAAGATTACCATACCACTCTGGTGCGGAACATACTCTGGTTCACCTACGAGGTTTGGTACTAACTTGATCCGAAGTCTCATGATCATCATCATTAACTTCCTCACTAATTGGTGTAGGCATCATTGGAACTGATTTATGTGATGAACTACTTTCCAATTCGGGAGAAGGTACAATTACCCCATCAAGTTCTACTTTCCTCCCACTCACTTCTTTTGAGAGAAACTCCTCTTAGAAAGGATCCATTCTTAGCAACAAAATATCTTGCCTTCGGATCTATGATACAAGGTGTTCCCAACAGTTTCTTTTGGGTACCCTATGAAGACGCATTTCTCTGATTTGGGTTCGAGGTTATCAGTTTGAAACTTTTTCACATAAGCATCACAACCCCAAACTTTAAGAAACAACAGCTTTGGTTTCTTGCCAAACCGTAGTTCATACGGTGTCATCTCAACGGATTTAGATGGTGCCCTATTTAATGTGAATGCAGTTGTCTCTAATGCATAACCCCAAAAGGATAGTGGTAAATCGGTAAGAGACATCATAGATCGCACCATATCTAATAAAGTACGGTCACGATGTTCAGACACACCATTACACTGTGGTGTTCCAGGTGGCGTGAGTTGCGAAACTATTCTGCATTGTTTCAAATGAAGACCAAACTCATAACTCAAATATCCACTTCCACGATCAGATCGTAGAAACTTTATTTTCTTGTTACGATGATTTTCTACTTCACTCTGAAATTCTTTGAACTTTTCAAATGTTTTAGACTTATGTTTCATCAAGTAGATATACTCATATCTGCTCAAATCATCTATGAAGGTCAGGAAATAACGATACCCGCTGCGAGCCTCAACACTCATCGGACCACATACATCAGTATGTATTATTTCCAATGATTCAGTTGCTCGCTCCATTGTTTTGGAGAACGGAGTCTTAGTCATCTTGCCCATGAGGCATGGTTCGCAAGCATCAAGTGATTCATAATCAAGTAATTCCAAAAGTCCATCAACATGGATTTTCTTCATGCGCTTTACACCAATTTGACCTAAATGGCGATGCCACATATAAGTTTCACTATCATTATTAACTTTGCATATTTTGGCTTCAATATTATGAATATGCGTGTCACTACGATCGAGATTCAATAAACCATTTATATTGAGTGTATGACCATAGAAGGTTTTATTCATGTAAATAGAACAACAATTATTCTTTGACTTAAATGAATAACCGTATTGCAATAAACATGATCCAATCATATTTATGCTCAACGCAAACACCAAATAACATTTATTTTAGGTACAACACTAATCCCGAAGGTAAAGGGAGTGTGCGATGGTGATCCTATCAACCTTGGAATTACTTCCAACTCATATCATCACCTCACCCTTAACTACTCTCTGTTTATTTTGCAACTCCTGTTTCGAGTTACAACTCTTAGCAACTAAACCAATATCAAATACTGAGGGTTTGCTATAAACACTAGTAAAGTACACATCAATAACATGTATATCAAATATACTTTTGTTCACTTTGCCATCCTTCTTATCCGCCAACTATCTAGGGCAGTTCCACTTCCAATGACCATTTCCTTTGTAGTAGCAGCACTCAGTTCCAGGCTTGTGTCTAGCTTTCGGCTTCTTCATGGGAGTAGCAACTTGCTTGCTATTCTTCTTTGAAGTTCCTCTTTCTTTCCCTTTGCCCTTTTCTTGAAACTAGTGGTCTTGTTAACCATCAACGCTTGATGCTATTAATGACCGACAAATGTAGGGGATCTATCGTAGCCTTTTCGATAAGTAAGAGTGTCGAACCCAACGAGGAGCAGAAGGAAATGATAAGCGGTTTTCAGCAAGGTATTCTCTGCAAGCACTAATATTATCGGTAACAGATAGTTTTGTGATAAGATAAATTGTAACAAGCAACAAGTAATGAAAGTTAATAAGGTGCAGCAAGATGGCCCAATCCTTTTTGTAGCAAAGGACAAGCCTGGACAAACTCTTATATGAAGGAAAGCGCTCCCGGGGACACATGGGATTTATCATCAAGCTATTTTTCATCACGCTTATATGATTCGTGTTCGGTACTTTGATAATTTGAAATGTGGGTGGACCGGTGCTTAGGTACTGCCCTTACTTGGACAAGTATCCCACTTATGATTAACCCCTATTGCAAGCATCCGCAACTACAACAGAAGTATTAAGGTAAACCTAACCATAGCATGAAACATATGGATCCAAATTAGCCCCTTACGAAGCAACGCATAAACGAGGGTTTAAGCTTCTATCACTCTAGCAACCCATCATCTACTTATTACTTCCCAATGCCTTCCTCTAGGCCCAAAAAATGGTTAAGTGTCATGTAGTCAACGTTCACATGACACCACTAGAGGAAAGACAACATACATCTCATCAAAATATCGAACGAATACCAAATTCACATGACTACTTATAGCAAGACTTCTCCCATGTTCTCGGGAACAAACATAACTACTCACAAAGCATATTCATGTTCATAATCAAAGGGTATTAATATGCATAATGGATCTGAACATATGATCTTCCACCAAGTAAACCAACTAGCATCAACTACAGGGAGTAATCAACACTACTAGCAACCCACAGGTACCAATCTGAGGTTTGGATACAAAGATTGGATACAAGAGATGAACTAGGGTTCGAGATGAGATGGTGCTGGTGAAGATGTTGATGGAGATTGACCCCCTCCTGATGAGAGGATCATTGGTGATGACAATGGTGATGATTTCCCCCTCCCGGAGGGAAGTTTCCCCGGCAGAACAGCTCCGCCGGAGCCCTTGATTGGTTCCGCCATGGTTCAACCTCGTGGCGGCGGAGTTTCGTCCCGTGAGTTAGCTTCTGATTATTTCCTCGACGAAAGACTCCATATAGTCAAAGATGGGCATCAGAGGGCTCCTAGGTGTTGGAAGTATGCCCTAGAGGCAATAATAAAATGGTTATTATTATATTTCTTTGTTCATGATAATTGTCTATTGTTCATGCTATAATTGTGTTATCAGGAAATCATAATACATGTGTGAATACATAGACCATAACATGTCCCTAGTGAGCCTCTAGTTGACTAGCTCGTTGATCAAAATATAGTCATGGTTTCCTGACTATGGACATTGGATGTCATTGATAACAGGATCACATCATTAGGAGAATGATGTGATGGGCAAGACCCAATCCTAAGCATAGCTCAAAGATCGTGTAGTTCGTTTAGTATAGCTTTTTCGAATGTCAAGTATCATTTCCTTAGACCATGAGATTGTGCAACTCTCGGATACCGTAGGAGTGCTTTGGGTGTGCCAAACGTCACAACGTAACTTGGTGACTATAAAGGTGCACTACAGGTATCTCTGAAAGTGTCTGTTGGGTTGGCACGAATCGAGACTGAGCTTTGTCACTCCGTATGACGGAGAGGTATCTCTGGGCCCACTCAGTAATGCATCATGAAAGTGCATTATATCGACTAGAGGGGGGGGGGGTGAATAGGCGATTTTTATGAAAGTCTTCAGAACATGGGAGTTTTGAAGACAAACGATAAAATTAAACCTATTACCATGCAGCGGAAGGTAGACTACACTAGGCAAACCATAGTCAAGTATTCAATGAAGTGAAAGCACAAAGACTAATAGCAGCTAGGTAGTAAGGATCAGGTAGGAAGATATTGTGAAGCCAAACAGAACACGCAGTCACTCAGTGAAGACAAATGATAGAGCAAACATACAATGACTTCACAAGGAGGAACAGTAAGTAAAGTGAAGTGAAGATGAAACCAGTGACTCGTTGAAGACAATGATTTGTTGGACCAGTTCCAGTTGCTGTGACAACTGTACGTCTGGTTGGAGCGGCTAGGTATTTAAACCTTAGGACACACAGTCCCGGACACCCAGTCCTGAACACGCAGCTCAGGACACCCAGTCCTCACCGTATTCTCCTTGATCTAAGGTCACATAGACCTCGCCCAATCACTCCGGTAAGTCTTCAAGGTAGACTCCCAAACCTTCACAGACTTCGTTCACCGGCAATCCACAATGTCTCTTGGATGCTCAGAACGTGACGCCTAACCGGCTGGAGGATGCACAGTCCTCAAGTGTAATAAGTCTTCAGATCACACAGACAAGAAGACTTAAGTGATGCCCAATTCTCTCTGGCTCTGGGTGGTTAGGGCTTTATCCTCGCAAGGAATTCTCTCTCAAAGGCTTCGAGGTGGGTTGCTCTCAAACGACAAAAGCTGTACTCTCAATCTGAGCCAACCGTTTATGGTTGTAGGGGGTGGGCTATTTAAAGCCACTTGGCAACCCGACCTGATTTGTCCGAAATGATCCTGGGTCACTAAGGAACTGACACGTGTCCCAACGGTCAGATTTCAAACTCACATGGCAACTTTACTTGGGCTACAAGCAAAGCTGACTTGTCCAACTCTGGACAAGATTCGCTCTCATTGTCTTCACTCGAAGACATAGGTTTTTGGTTTAGGCATCACTTCAGTCATTCTGACTGGTTCTCTTGGACCCCACTTAACAGTACGGTGGTTCTTGTGACTCAACACAAAAGAAAAAGAACTACGAAAGATCTAGGTCTTCGAGCTCCGTAGGCTTCATATCGTGTCTTCTCTTGTCATAGTCTTCAATGTGAATATCTTCATATACCACCTTTGACTTCAATGTCTTCATAAAGTTTTAGGGGTCATCTCTGGTAGTAAAACCGAATCATGAGGGACTTCTACCTGTGTTATTCTGCAATTCTCACAAACACATTAGTCCCTCAACTAGGTTTGTCATCAATACTCCAAAACTAACTAGGGGTGGCACTAGATGCACTTACAATCTTCCCCTTTTTGGTGATTGATGACAAAGTAGTTGAAGTTTTCAACGGGGAATATAATCTGTGAAACTGTAAAGAATAAGGAATTGTCTTCATAAGTTGCAAGGGCTCCCCCTGAAGATGTGCATATAAGTTAATTTGCTTTTGGAATGCAAATGCACATGGCAGGTGGTACTTGTGGAGATCCACTTCAACTTATGATGACAATCCACTATGCATGTGAAAGTATATGAAGATAATGCCATGCATAATGGAAAATGGACGTCTGTAGAATGAGCTAAGTGCGGAATTTATCGTCGCACATGCGGAATTTATCTTCGCAAAACAAGGTGGCAAATAAGTAGCAGACGACCATCTAGTTTAAGTGTTACAACTCATAGGAGCCAAGTGTAGCAAAAAACGAGAGTTGTAAGCACGAAGGAAAATATAAGGCACCCGCCCATATGAACCCGCTTGAAGACTATCAATCTCATATGCTTCTCCCCCTTTTGTCAGTAATGACCAAAAAGGTTTGAAGACATAGAGCCTCTACTCGTTCCCATGAGGAGTAGGTGAAGTAGCAGGGTTGTTGGTGTTGTTTGGCGGTGCAGAAGAGCTTGGAGGTGCTGAAGCAGGTGGCGGTGAAGTAGCATCGTCTTCTTCCTCAATAATTCTGGCAGTCACTGTGGCAGCAGAGGAAGAGAACTCAGAGTCTTCAAGGGATGGAGTTCCTAGCAGCACAGCCCTTCGAGGAGGTGTGGAGTCAAACTTGAATCTTTCAGTGAAGCCATCCTCTTGAAGATCAGCTTCAGACAGCATCATCGTTAGCCCTTTCCATGTGTGGTGACAGGTTTCATGGGCAACGAAAGCATTCTTGGTGGCAAGATTTCGAGTGCGATTAACATCCACCAAGAGGCTTTTCATCTGACGCTTCAGCCAGTCATGATGCCTATCTTGTTTCTGATGTAGGGCCACAAGAAGTTCTCGGTTGTTGAGAACACGAGTGCGCTTCTTGGGTCTTGAAGCAGTGGCACTGTCAGTGGCTTCGGTTGAAGCAGGGTGTGGTGCACGTGTAGTGCCAGCCAAAGGATACATCCGAGAAACTGCTTTAACGCCTTCAACGTTCTGTGTAAAACTCTGATGTTCTGCATTCTGAAGACTTTGAGGTTGCTTGGCAGGCTCAGAATATATGGCTTCAGCAGACATGTCCACGTCAGGCAAGAAGATCCTATGGTTGCGGGCTGAGGGCTGATAAGAGATGGCGGAGTGTAGCTTGATCAGCCGCATGACCCAAGGGGCGTAGAACTTCAAACCAAACAGATCAATGCCTGATGCAGCAAGTTGGCGTATGAAGAAGTCCTGCGCATTGAAGCATTTGCCATGAAGTATATAGAAGACCAAAGTCTTCATTGCACCCTGAAGCTTGGCATTTGGAGAGTGCCCTTTGATAGGCCAGAGAGTTCGCCTGATGATGTGATAGATGGTTCTGGGCAGGTACTCAAGGTCTTCAACGAAGAACTCTGTGGGATACTCAGCAGCTTGAGGCAATGGCTTCATCATGCTGAGCATTTGACTCATATTAGGTTCTGGCCGCTGAAAGATGCTCTCAATAGCTTCAGCATGCAGCTGACAGCCTTGCTCGAAGAGATCGCCAGGAGTGGGCAAGCCAGTGAGCTCAATGATGTCAAATGCATTGGCTTCGTGATGAACGTTGCCAGTCATCCACTCTAGGACCCAAGTCTTCGGATCTCTGCTATACCCTTTGATGTGAAGTGTGGCATAGAATTGTAGTAGCAGCTCTTCATTCCAATGCTCTTCATCAGTAACAAACTGCAGCAGACCCACTTGCTTGAAGCAATCCAACGCTTCTTCTAGACAGGGCAGGCCAGCTATAGCTTCAACGTCAAGGCGCTTGTGTGGGAAGATGCGACCTTGGTTGTAAAGAATGCAAGAGTAATAGCTTCGCTGAGGATAGCTCCAGAACCGATCAGATGATATCCTTTCCCTTGAGTAGGGGTTCCTGGAGCTATCGAAGAACGTGTTGTCTGCCCTGAAGCCATTGATGTTGAAGGAGCCAGGTGCTGATGCAGGACCTAGAAACCTTGGCAGTCTTGGGATTGGCTTCTGGACCTGAGGCCTATGCTCAACATGATAGTTGAATTGGGGACCGGTAGCAGACTCAGGAATAGAAGTGGTGGGATCAGTGGCTTCGCTGTCTTCTGAAGCTTTTGCTGGGGAGGGCTCCACATAAGCTTCGTTGTTTGTTGTGGCAGCCTCAAGATTTTCATCCTCCACTTGACTAGCTGGAGGGTCGGTCACAGGCACGTTCTCCTGGAGAACTGCTTCTTGGTGGAGCAGGGGAGTGGGATCTTGTGGTACTTCTTCTGCAGCCGATGCAACCAGAATGTCTTCAGCAGAGACTGGAGGCCTTGGACCTTTGCGAAGCCTGTGGAACGCAGACGACGCCTGTGGAGTTGGAGTGGGCTGGACCTCATAGTCTTCTTCCTCTTGTGGGCGATCCGCCCATGAAGCATCCTGTGCAATTGGCGTCAGTGGACGACCAATGCTGATGAGTTTGCTGTTTTCAAACTGAGGAAGGACTGCATCATCTTCTACATTGTCATGATGACCAAGGTCTTCAGCAGCGATGGGATCAGCTGCTGGAATGTCTTCAGCTTCAGGAGCCTCTGTGGAAGCAGGCTCATGAACTGTCAGTTGACGTTCTGTGTCAGGATGAACCATAGAAATGGGTTCAACTATCAAGGGCTCTGTGGGAGCAGCCCGAGCTTTCTTGGTCTTCCTCTTTTTCTTGGTGGGGACAGTAGGAGAGGCTTCAGAGTGTTTCCTCTTCCTGGCTTCAGCCTCAGCAGTTCTTGTCTTCTTGAGTTCTGAAGCTGTTGACCAGCTCTTTGGCTTCGAGCCAGTCATTGTTGTTGGGAAGACAACCGGAACTGCTTCTTGCCTTGGTGCATCAGATTCAGCCGTAGCAGGCTTCTTCTTCTTGTTTGCGGCCATCCAGGGGTCGATGCCAGGACGCCCAAGTGCCTTGCGCTTCTCAGCCTCATTATAGGCTTGCACACATCTGTCAGCCAGAGTCTTCATGCACTCACGCGAACCCTGAGCTTCTGCACGCTTCTTCACAAAGGCTTCCTTGAGCTCGTGCATCATTGTCTTGAAGTTCTTCACTTCTTGCACGCTGAGTTTGGCCATATGCTTCTTGAACTGAGCCTTTTCATAGTCAATTTTCTGCTTCAGCTCAACAATGCGCTGGGCAATAGCAAGTTCTGAAGCAATGGCGCCTTGGAAGGCGACACTGAGGCCAATGGGTAGCTGCAGATCTTCAAAGCTGATGTTTGGCGTGTCAAACCACTCGTCAATGAAGTTGTGGATGATGGTGACATCAAAGAGAGGCTGATCATTGAAGATTTCTGCTTCTTCTTTGCTCTTGATGAGTTGCTCAAGAGCGTCATCTGCAAGATCTTCATCACTTGACAGATCAATGTCGTCGTTGCGCAGAATGGCAGCAGCTGTTAGCTCTTTGCCAGTGTGAGACAGAGGCATCTTGGCCTTCTGGGGCTTGGAGACGCGTGATAAATCTTCAGACTGCACACTGTCTTCAGGAGGTGCAGTTGCCAATGGCTTCGCCCTTGAGATTTTTGGTGAAGGGGCTGGCTTTGAAGCTTTTGGCTTCTTCAACTGCTTTGGCTTCGGCACTGCAGGCGCGTCATCAGACTCAGTGTCAGCCGCAGGCTCATTCACTGCATTCCCTTGAACCAAGATGTAGGTGATGAGGCCTTCAAGGTTGGCATACGGGCCGATGACATTGGGTTCTGCTTCTCGTGTGCCATCTGCCCTTGGTGCTGAGGGACCAGGGTTGAAGTCTGACCCAAATTTCTTCTTGTTCTGCTTCGCTGAGTTTTGGGCAAACTGGAAGTTGCGCTTGAACAGATTGTCGTCACGACACCAGAGTAGTGACGACGGATGTGCATCATCAGGCTGTGGCCCACGGACCATGCATGGATAGAAGCTTTGGGCAATAGCTTCATCTCTGGACCTGGGTAGAAGGTTCTTGTATAAGATGTCTCCCCACGGTGTTTTGATGGCACTTCTCTCAGCATACTCTTGGGTTGTGAAGCGGTATTTGAACCATTGTTCTGCCCAATAGCGTCGAATCTATTGGATTCGGGTCTTGCGCTGACTATAATCCTCTTCAGGATCTGTCTTATACATTTCTGCGAGTTCATCAGGCAGATCTCTGGATGTTCCGCCACGACGTTGTCTGCCCCCCTTCCTTGCTGCTTTCTCTGAAGCCATAAACTTTAACTTGAAAGGCTTCAAGACGTTCAAAGGCTTCAAAGGCTTTCTCTTTCTGGACCAACAGGAACTAGCTTCGGGAGAATTTATGTGATGCTGTAAGAATTCTGCAAATGAATGCAGACTATGAGAACCAAAGGATTCTCCCACGAACATGTACCTGTGACAGCATTAAGGTGCGAGGGAAGGGGAAGAGGTCATATGCATTCTCAGAAGATTTTGAAGATAAATCAGTTTAGAAGACATTGACCTCATCGTGCGAAGACATTCACTCATAGATAAGAAGTTGGTTCTAGATTTGTACGAATCCACAGATCAGTACAAGTGAGGAATCTAACTACTTTATGAAGCACAAGTGAATATACTAGGCATGTTATGAGATGCAGTATGAGAGAGATCTAGCTTGTGTGAACAGAAACTGCTTGTGGTAGAAAGTGACAGATCAATAGGATCAACGGTGCTGTAAAAAGGGAGTTTTATTTACCACACTGAGAACTGCTAGATGGAGTGGGAGATGAGGCCGAGCAGTTCACTCTTCCGTGCCCTAACTTGGCGACGGAGGACACCTACGGCGACGGCGGAGAGGACGATGTCCGCGGTCGGCGTGAAGACGGCGTCGGAGAGGTTGCGGCAGCAAAGCGCTTCATCGCCGGCGTCGTCGAGAGCTAGCGGTGGCACTAGGGTTCGTGCGAGGGTGGAAGTAGAGATAATTACCGCTGTGAGTGTGTATTTATAGGCACAGGGGCGGCACTGTGCTATTACACAGGTGCCCCTGGCGATTCGCATCTGAGGAACACGTGGCCAGTATGCGGAATTTTGGGGTTTGTTCCACGTCCCACGCACGCCTGGATTGTCGGGTGGTCGTTCCTACTTCTTCGGATTTCATGTGGAGGAATGAGCATTGAAAACGGACTTAATGGTTGTCTCTGTATCTTCTGCTGACAAGGACGCAGAGAAGACATTCGACAGTTTCAATAGAATGCATATGACTTGGAGAGATAGAGTTTGAGATAGAAAGCATAGAGAAGTTGGGGTCCGATCACATTCACTTAGTTCAAAAGATTCAGCATGAAGACATAGCTATAAGTGAATGCTGTAGAGGACAGAACACTAGCATATATATATATATATATATATATATATATATATATATATATATATATATATATATATATATAATCAACATAGTGAAGATAATCATGAAAATATGTTGAGATTGAAGCCAAACCAAATGTGAAGACATTGCAAGGTAACGCCATGAGTGAAACACTTCAAAATAGAACGTTTGGTGGTGGCGTTACCCACCGTATAGGAAGTATTAGACCCAGACACGACGCACAATTATCGTGGCGCTCCGAAGTCAAATTCCACATTAATGTATTCACACTTAGAATGTATGTCTTCATTGATTGAAGATATACTTCACTTCGTGTGTTGCACATCTAAGTCATCAATATGCATAAGGGTTAGGATGTGTGCCTGATCATAGGACATTTGTGGATTCCAGGATATTTAGCTCACACCATAACTTGCAAAACCTCTTCTCATCCAAGGGCTTGGTGAAGATATCTGCTAATTGCTCTTTAGTGTTGACGTGTATGATATCAATGCCTTCCTTCACAACATGATCTCTGAGAAAGTGATGACGAATTTCAATGTGCTTTGTCTTCGAGTGCTGAACTGGGTTGTTAGCAATCTTGATGGCGCTTTAGTTGTCGCAGTAAAGTGGCACTTGCTTCAGATGAATGTCATAGTCCTTGAGTGTTTGCTTCATCCACAGAAGCTGAGCGCAGCAAGATCCAGCAGCAATGTATTCAGATTCAGCAGTGGAGAGAGATACACAGTTCTGCTTCTTTGAAGACCAACATACAAGTGATCGTCCCAGAAAGTGACATGTGCCTGATGTAGACTTGCGATCAACTTTGTCACCAGCATAATCAGCATCCGAGAATCCAACCAGATCAAACTCTGAGTCCTTTGGATACCATAATCCTAGAGTTGGGGTGTGAGCCAAATATCGAAGAATTCGCTTCACAGCTAAGTGATGCGACTCCTTTGGTGCCGCTTGAAATCGAGCACACATGCAAACACTAAGCATGATATCTGGCCTAGATGCACATAGATAAAGTAAAGAACCAATCATGGAGCGGTATACCTTTTGATCGAACTCTTTACCATTGTCGTCAGGACCCAGATGATGTTTGGCTGGCATTTGTGTTGTGAAGCCTTTGCAGTCTTGCATACCGAACTTCTTCAGGCAATCTTTGAGATACTTCTCTTGAGATATGAAGATGCCATTGCGTTGTTGTCGTATTTGAATACCAAGGAAGAACTTCAGCTCCCCCATCATGGACATCTGATATTGCTCTTGCATCATATATCCAAACTCTTCACTGTACTTCTGATTTGTGCAGCCGAAGATAATGTCATCCACATATATTTGGCACACAAACAGTTCACCATCATATGTCTTCGTGAAAAGAGTGGGATCTAGGGAACCAGGTATGAAGCCTTTGCTCTTCAGGAAGTATTTGAGTGTGTCATACCAGGCCCTAGGAGCTTGTTTGAGGCCATACAGTGCCTTGTTGAGCTTGTATACCATGTCAGGATGTTTTGGATTTTCAAATCCAGGCGGTTGTGCAACATACACTTCTTCTTCAATCTTGCCATTAAGAAAGGCACTCTTCACATCCATTTGATATAGAAGTATGTTATGATGATTTGCATAGGCCAGCAGTATGCGTATGGCTTCAAGTCTAGCCACGGGAGCAAATGTTTCATCGAAGTCAATGCCTTCCACTTGAGTATATCCTTGAGCAACGAGACGAGCTTTGTTTCTGACAACTTGACCATGCTCATCTTGCTTGTTGCGGTATATCCATTTGGTGCCTATTATATTGTGCTTCCATGGATCAGGACGCTTAACCAGTTCCCATACATTATTCAGCTCAAACTGTTGAAGCTCTTCTTGCATAGCTTGAATCCATTCAGGTTCCATGAAGGCTTCTTCAACTTTCTTGGGTTCTGATATTGAGACGAATGCGAAGTGCCCACAAAAATTTGCTAGCTGAGTTGCCCTTGAACGAGTGAGTGGACCAGGTGCATTAATGCTATCAATTATTCTTTCATTCTGCACTTCATTGGCAACACGAGGATGTACAGGGCGAAGACTTTGCTCTTGCTGTTCATTGTCGTTGTTGGAAGGAATGTCTTCAGGCTGAGCATTGTCTTCATGTTGATCAGGTGCTGAAATGATAAGTTCTTCTTCAGGATAAGCTTCAGAAGGTATAATTTCTCCAGTTCCCATTAGCTTGATTGATACACTGGATGGAACTTCATCTAGCACATTTGGCAGCTGCTCTCTTTGTGAACCGTTGGTCTCATCAAACCGCACATCCACTGTTTCAACCACTTTGTAATGAAAGAGATTTAAGACTCTGTAGGAGTGCGAATCCTTTCCATATCCAAGCATAAAACCCTCATGTGCTTTTGGTGCAAATTTTGAGGTGTGATGTGGGTCTTTGATCCAGCACCTTGTGCCAAATACTCTGAAGTAACTGACATTTGGCTTCTTGCCAGTAAGGAGCTCATAAGATGTCTTGTTCAGTAGCTTGTGAAGATACACATGATTGATTGTATGGCATGCAGTATCAATGGCTTCGGGCCAGAATTTTCTTGGGGTCTTGTATTCATCTAGCATCGTTCTGGCCATCTCAATTAGTGTTCTGTTCTTGCGTTCGACGACGCCATTCTGCTATGGCGTGTACGGGGCTGAGAATTCATGTGTGATGCCCAAGGTATCAAGATATGTATCAAGGCCAGTGTTCTTGAATTCAGTGCCATTGTCACTTCTGATGTGCTTTATCTTGGCGCCAAAATTGTTCATAGCTTGATTGGCGAAGCGTCTGAAGACATCCTGCACTTCAGTCTTGTAAAGGATTATGTGCACCCAAGTATATCTAGAATAATCATCAACAATAACGAAGCCATAGAGGCAAGCAGTAGTAGTTAGAGTTGAGTAATGAGTGGGACCGAAAAGATCCATGTGAAGCAGTTCGAAGGGTTGAGTAGTAGTCATGATTGTCTTCGAGGGATGTTTGGCCCTCGTCATCTTCCCTGCTTCACAGGCACCGCATAAGTGGTCTTTCTTGAACTTGACGCCCTCGATGCCTACGACATGCTTCTTCTTCACAAGGGTGTGGAGGTTCCTCATGCCAGCATGTCCAAGCCTCCGATGCCAGAGCCAGCATTCTGAAGCCTTTGCTAGAAGACATACTGCAAGCTGTGGCCCTGCTGAGAAATCTACCACATACAAATCATCTTTTCGATACCCTTCAAACACTAGAGACTTGTCAGATTCCATTAGTACAAGGCAATGATATTTTCCAAACATTACGATCATGTTCAAATCGCAAAGCATTGAGACAGACATTAAGTTGAAGCCAAGGGATTCAACAAGCATGACTTTGTCCATGTGTTGATCCCTTGAGATTGCAACTCTACCTAGACCCAATACCTTACTTTTACCAGTGTCAGCAAATGTGATGTGGCTCTTGTCGGATGGACGTAAGGTTGAGTCCATAAGAAGACTTCTTTTGCCAGTCATGTGATTTGTACACCCACTGTCAATAATCCATTCTGAAGACGCTGGTGTCGTACCCTACAGTGCAGTTAGGGCGATAGGCTTCACCAAGAGCATTGTGAAGCAAAAACATTTGATGAACCAGTGGGTTATGAAAGCTTAGATCCAGGTACGGACTAATAGGGAGAGTAGCAAGCGATTCAGGTACGAAGTACATAGTAAGACCATTTGGGCATTTGATCTTGCGCCCTACAAGATGTTTAAGGTCCCCAGCAATAGCGTCAGACGATTTTGGTTTTCTGCTGGAGACCTTTCCCTGCAAAAGAGAGTTAAGCCTTCTTATAGTCATGAGTAGGAGCTTCATCATTCCTTGAACTTGATCGGGAAGACTTTCTGAAGCCTTTCTTCTTGGTGAATTTTTGGAACTTCTTGACAAGCATAGCCAGTTCCCTTTCAATGTCTTCAGGGTCATCAGAACTGCTGTCAGATTCTTCTTCAGATGAGGAGACAGCTTTTGCCTTTAAGGCACGAGTTCGCCCATAGTTTGGACCGTAGATCTCTCTTTTCTCCGAAAGCTGAAACTCATGTGTGTTGAGCCTCTCAAGTATGTCAGACGGATCGAGTGTCTTGAAATCAGGACGTTCTTGAATCATTAGGGCCAGGATGTCAAACGAACTATCAAGTGATCTCAGCAGCGTCTTGACGACTTCGTGCTTGGTAATCTCAGTGGCGCCGAGGGCTTGAAGCTCATTTGTGATGTCAGTGTGTCGGTCAAATGTGTGCTGGACATTCTCATTGTCATTTCGCTTGAAGCGGTTGAAGAGGTTGCGAAGGACACTGATTCTCTGATCTCTTTGGGTTGAGATGCCTTCATTGACCTTGGAGAGCCAGTCCCAGACCAGCTTGGATGTCTTCAAAGCACTCACACGGCCATACTATCCTTTGGTCAGATGACCACAGATGATATTCTTGGCAGTAGAGTCCAGTTGAACGAATTTCTTGACATCAGCAGCAGTGACACCTTCTCCAGCCTTGGGAACGCCGTTCTCGATGACATACCATAGGTCGACGTCAATGGCTTCAAGATGCATACGCATCTTATTCTTCCAGTAGGGATATTCAGTTCCATCGAAGACGGGGCACGCAGCGGAGACTTTAATTATCCCTGCAGTCGACATAGCTAAAACTCCAGGTGGTTAAACCGAATCACACAGAACAAGGGAGCACCTTGCTCTGATACCAATTGAAAGTGCGTTATATCGACTAGAGGGGGGTGAATAGGCGATTTTTATGAAAGTCTTCAGAACATGGGAGTTTTGAAGACAAACGATAAAATTAAACCTATTACCATGCAGCGGAAGGTAGACTACACTAGGCAAACCATAGTCAAGTATTCAATGAAGTGAAAGCACAAAGACTAATAGCAGCTAGGTAGTAAGGATCAGGTAGGAAGATATTGTGAAGCCAAACAGAACACGCAGTCACTCAGTGAAGACAAATGATAGAGCAAACATACAATGACTTCACAAGGAGGAACAGTAAGTAAAGTGAAGTGAAGATGAAACCAGTGACTCGTTGAAGACAATGATTTGTTGGACCAGTTCCAGTTGCTGTGACAACTGTACGTCTGGTTGGAGCGGCTAGGTATTTAAACCTTAGGACACACAGTCCCGGACACCCAGTCCTGAACACGCAGCTCAGGACACCCAGTCCTCACCGTATTCTCCTTGAGCTAAGGTCACATAGACCTCGCCCAATCACTCCGGTAAGTCTTCAAGGTAGACTCCCAAACCTTCACAGACTTCGTTCACCGGCAATCCACAATGTCTCTTGGATGCTCAGAACGCGACGCCTAACCGGCTGGAGGATGCATAGTCCTCAAGTGTAATAAGTCTTCAGATCACACAGACAAGAAGACTTAAGTGATGCCCAATTCTCTCTGGCTCTGGGTGGTTAGGGCTTCATCCTCGCAAGGAATTCTCTCTCAAAGGCTTCAAGGTGGGTTGCTCTCAAACGACAAAAGCCGTACTCTCAATCTGAGCAGCCAACCGTTTATGGTTGTAGGGGGTGGGCTATTTATAGCCACTTGGCAACCCAACCTGATTTGTCCGAAATGACCCTGGGTCACTAAGGAACTGACACGTGTCCCAACGGTCAGATTTCAAACTCACACGGCAACTTTACTTGGGCTACAAGCAAAGCTGACTTGTCCGACTCTGGACAAGATTCGCTCTCATTGTCTTCACTCGAAGACATAGGTTTTTGGTTTAGGCATCACTTCAGTCATTCTGACTGGTTCTCTTGGACCCCACTTAACAGTACGGTGGTTCCTATGACTCAACACAAAAGAAAAAGAACTATGAAAGATCTAAGTCTTCGAGCTCCATAGGCTTCATATCGTGTCTTCTCTTGTCATAGTCTTCAATGTGAATATCTTCATATACCACCTTTGACTTCAATGTCTTCATAAAGTTTTAGGGGTCATCTCTGGTAGTAAAACCGAATCATGAGGGACTTCTACCTGTGTTATTCTGCAATTCTCACAAACACATTAGTCCCTCAACTAGGTTTGTCGTCAATACTCCAAAAATAACTAGGGGTGGCACTAGATGCACTTACACATCATCATAATGAGCTCAATGTGACCAAGTGGTTGATCACATGATCATGCATTACGGTACGAGTAAAGTGACTTGCTGGTAACAAGATTGAACGAGGTTTTGGGATACCGACGATCGAGTCTCGGGCAAGTAACGTACCGATTGACAAAGGGAATTGTATACGGATTGATTGAATCCTCGACATCGTGGTTCATCTGATGAGATCATCGAGGAGCATGTGGGATCCAACATGGGTATCCAGATCCCGTTGTTGGTTATTGACCGGAGAGTCGTCTCGGTCATGTCTGCGTGTCTCCCGAACCTGTAGGGTCTACACACTTAACGTTCGGTGACGCTAGGGTTGTTGAGATATTAATATACGGTAACACGAAAGTTTTTTGGAGTCCCGGATGAGATCCGGACGTCACGAGGAGTTCCGGAATGCTCCGGAGGTGAAGATTTATATATAGGAAGTCAAGTTTCGGCCATCGGGAAAGTTTCAGGGGTAATCGGTATTGTACCGGGACCACCGGGAGGGTCTCGGGGGTCCACCGGGTGGGGCCAGCTATCCCGGAGGGCCCCATGGGCTGAAGTGGGAGGGGAACCAGCCCCTAGTGGGCTGGTGCGCCCCCCTTGGGCCTCCCCCTGCGCCTAGGGTTGGAAACCCTAGGGGTGGGGGCGCCCCACTTGGCTTGGGGGGCAAGCCACCCCCTTGGCCGCCGCCCCCCTTGGAGATTGGATCTCCTAGGGCCGGCGCCCCCCCCCCTTAAGGACCCTATATATAGTGGGGGGAGGGAGGGCAGCCGCACCCTAGCCCCTGGCCTCTCCCTCTCCCTCCCGTGACACTCCTCCCTCTCCCTGTGCTTGGCGAAGCCCTGTCGAGATCACCGTTGCTTCCACCACCACGCCGTCGTGCTGCTGGATCTTCATCAACCTCTCCTTTTCCCTTGCTGGATCAAGTTGGAGGAGACGTCTTCCCAACCATACGTGTGTTGAACGCGGAGGTGCCATCCGTTCGGCGCTAGGTCATCGGTGATTTGGATCACGACGAGTACGACCCCATCAACCCCGTTCGCTTGAACGCTTCCGCGCGCGATCTACAAGGGTATGTAGATGCACTCCTCTCTCCCTCGTTGCTAGATGACTCCATAGATTGATCTTGGTGATGTGTAGAATTTTTTTTAAATTCTGCTACGTTCCCCAACAGTGGCATCATGAGCTAGGTCTATGCGTAGTTTCTATGCACGAGTAGAACACAAAGCAGTTGTGGGCGTGGATATTGTCAATTTGCTTGTCGTTACTAGTCTTATCTTGATTCGGCGGCATCATGGGATGAAGCGGCCCGGACCGACCTTACACGTACGCTTACGTGAGACTGATTCCACCGATTGACCTGCACTAGTTGCATAAGGTGGCTGGCGGGTGTCTGTCTCTCCCACTTTAGTCGGATCGGATTCGATGAAAAGGGTCCTTATGAAGGGTAAATAGAAATTGGCATATCACGTTGTGGTTTTGGCGTAGGTAAGAAACGTTCTTGCTAGAAACCTATAGCAGCCACCTAAAAACTTGCAACAACAATTAGAGGACGTCTAACTTGTTTTTGCAGCATGTGTCGTGTGATGTGATATGGCCAAAAGGATGTGATGAATGATATATGTGATGTATGAGATTGATCATGTTCTTGTAATAGGAATCACGACTTGCATGTTGATGAGTATGACAACCGGCAGGAGCCATAGGAGTTTTCTTTATTTATTTATGACCTGCGTGTCAACATAAACGTCATGTAATTACTTTACTTTATTGCTAAAGCGTTAGCCATAGTAGTAGAAGTAATAGATGACGAGACAACGTCAAGAAGACACGATGATGGAGATCATGATGATGGAGATCATGGTGTCATGCCGGTGACAACGATGATCATGAAGCCCCGAAGATGGAGATCAAAAGGAGCAAATGATATTGGCCATATCATGTCACTATTTGATTGCATGTGATGTTTATCATGTTTTACATCTTATTTGCTTAGAACGACGGTAGCTTAAATAAGATGATCCCTCGTAATAGTTTCAAGAAAATGTTCCCCCTAACTGTGCACCGTTGCGAAGGTTCGTTGTTTCGAAGCACCACGTGATGATCGGGTGTGATAGATTCTAATGTTCGAATACAACGGGTGTAAGCCAGATTTACACACGCAATACACTTAGGTTGACTTGACGAGTCTAGCATGTACAGACATGGCCTCGGAACACGGAAGACCGAAAGGTCGAGCATGAGTCGTATAGAAGATATGATCAACATGAAGATGTTCACCGATGTTGACTAGTCCGTCTCACGTGATGATCGGACACGGCCTAGTTAACTCGGATCATGTTTCACTTAGATGACTAGAGGGATGTCTATCTGAGTGGGAGTTCATTGAATAATTTGATTAGATGAACTTAATTATCATGAACTTAGTCTAAAAATCTTTACACTATGTCTTGTAGATCAAATGGCCCACGCTAATGTTGCCCTCAACTTCAACGCGTTCCTAGAGAAAACCAAGCTGAAAGATGATGGCTGCAACTATACAGACTGGGTCCGGAACCTGAGGATCATCCTTATAGCTGCCAAGAAAGATTATGTCCTAGAAGCACCGCTAGGTGATGCACCCATCCCAGAGAACCAAGACGTTATGAACGCTTGGCAGTCACGTGCTGATGATTACTCCCTCGTTCAGTGCGGCATGCTTTACAGCTTAGAACCGGGGCTCCAAAAGCATTTTGAGAGACATGGAGCATATGAGATGTTCGAAGAGCTGAAAATGGTTTTCCAAGCTCATGCCCGGGTCGAGAGATATGAAGTCTCCGACAAGTTCTTCAGCTGTAAGATGGAGGAAAATAGTTCTGTCAGTGAGCACATACTCAAAATGTCTGGGTTGCATAACCGCTTGACTCGGCTGGGAGTTAATCTCCCGGATGACGCGGTCATTGACAGAATCCTTCAGTCGCTTCCATCGAGCTACAAGAGCTTTGTGATGAACTTCAATATGCAGGGGATGGAAAAGACCATTCCTGAGGTATATTCAATGCTGAAATCAGCAGAGGTGGAAATCAAAAAGGAACATCAAGTGTTGATGGTGTATAAAACCACTAAGTTCAAGAAAGGCAAGGGTAAGAAGAACTTCAAGAAGGACGACAAGGGAGTTGCCGCGCCCGGTAAGCAAGCTGCCGGGAAGAAGCCAAAGAATGGACCCAAGCCCGAGACTGAGTGTTTTTATTGCAAGGGAAGTGGTCACTGGAAGCGGAACTGCCCCAAATACTTAGCGGACAAGAAGGCCAGCAACACTAAAGGTATATGTGATATACATGTAATTGATGTGTACCTTACCAGTACTCGTAGTAGCTCCTGGGTATTTGATACCGGTGCGGTTGCTCACATTTGTAACTCAAAGCAGGAGCTGCGGAATAAGCGGAGACTGGCGAAGGATGAGGTGACGATGTGCGTCGGGAATGGTTCCAAGGTCGATGTGATCGCTGTCGGCACGCTTCCTCTACATTTACCTACGGGATTAGTTTTAAACCTCAATAATTGTTATTTAGTGCCAGCTTTGAGCATGAACATTGTATCGGGATCTCGTTTAATTCGACATGGCTACTCATTTAAATCCGAGAATAATGGTTGTTCTATTTATATGAGAGATATGTTTTATGGTCATGCTCCGTTGGTGAATGGTTTATTCTTAATGAATCTCGAGCGTAATGTTACACATATTCATAGTGTGAATACCAAAAGATGTAAGGTTGATAATGATAGTCCCACATACTTGTGGCACTGCCTCCTTGGTCACATAGGTGTCAAACGCATGAAGAAGCTCCATGCAGATGGACTTAAGGAGTCTCTTGATTACGAATCATTTGACACATGCGAACCATGCCTCATGGGTAAAATGACCAAGACTGTGTTCTCAGGAACAATGGAGCGAGCAACCAACTTATTGGAAATCATACATACTGATGTGTGCGGTCCAATGAGTGTTGAGGCTCGCGGTGGCTATCGTTATGTTCTCACCCTCACTGATGACTTGAGTAGATATGGGTATGTCTACTTAATGAAACACAAGTCTCAGACCTTTGAAAAGTTTAAGGAATTTCAGAGCGAGGTTGAGAATCAACGTGACAGGAAAATCAAGTTCTTGCGATCAGATCGTGGGGGAGAATACTTGAGTCACGAATTTGGCACACACTTAAGAAAATGTGGAATAGTTTCACAACTCACGCCGCCTGGAACACCTCAGCATAATGGTGTGTCCGAACGTCGTAATCGCACTCTATTGGATATGGTGCGATCTATGATGTCTCTTACCGATCTACCACTGTCATTTTGGGGCTATGCTTTAGAGACTGCCGCATTCACTTTAAATAGGGCTCCGTCAAAATCCGTTGAGATGACACCGTATGAATTATGGTTTGGGAAGAAACCTAAGCTGTCGTTTCTAAAATTTGGGGATGCGATGCTTATGTCAAGAAACTTCAACCTGAAAAGCTCGAACCCAAATCGGAAAAATGCGTCTTCATAGGATACCCTAAAGAATCTATTGGGTATACCTTCTACCTCAGATCCGAAGGCAAGATCTTTGTTGCCAAGAATGGGTCCTTTCTAGAGAAAGAGTTTCTCACGAAAGAAATAAGTGGGAGGAAAGTAGAACTTGATGAAGTATTACCTCTTGAACCGGTAAGTGGCGCAGCTCAAGAAAATGTTCCTGAGGTGCCTGCACCGACTAGAGAGGAAGTTGATGATGATGATCATGAAACTTCAGATCAAGTTGCTACTGAACTTCGTAGGTCCATGAGGACACGTTCCGCACCAGAGTGGTACGGCAACCCTGTCTTGGAAATCATGTTGTTAGACAATGGTGAACCTTCGAACTATGAAGAAGCGATGGCGGGCCCGAATTCTGACAAATGGCTGGAAGCCATGAAATCTGAGATAGGATCCATGTATGAAAATGAAGTATGGACTTTGACAGACTTGCCCGATGATCGGCGAGCCATAGAAAATAAATGGATCTTTAAGAAGAAGACAGACGCGGATGGTAACGTAACCATCTATAAAGCTCGGCTTGTCGCTAAGGGTTATCGACAAGTTCAAGGGGTTGACTATGATGAGACTTTCTCACCCGTAGCGAAGCTGAAGTCCGTCCGAATCATGTTAGCAATTGCCGCATTCTATGATTATGAGATATGGCAAATGGACGTCAAAACAGCATTCCTTAATGGTTTCCTTAAGGAAGAATTGTATATGATGCAGCCGGAAGGTTTTGTCGATCCTAAGAATGCTGACAAGGTGTGCAAGCTCCAACGCTCGATTTATGGGCCGGTGCAAGCATCTCAGAGTTGGAACATTCGTTTTGATGAGATGATCAAAGCATCTGGGTTTACACAGACTTATGGAGAAGCCTGCATTTACAAGAAAGTGAGTGGGATCTCTGTAGCATTTCTCATATTGTATGTGGATGACATACTGTTGATGGGAAATGATATAGAATTCTTGGAAAGCATAAAGGCCTACTTGAACAACTGTTTTTCAATGAAGGATCTTGGAGAAGCTGCTTATATATTAGGCATCAAGATCTATAGAGATAGATCAAGACGCCTCATTGGTCTTTCACAGAGTTCGTACCTTGACAAGATATTGAAGAAGTTCAAAATGGATCAGTCAAAGAAGGGGTTCTTGCCTGTATTGCAAGGTACGAGATTGAGCACGGCTCAATGCCCGACCACGGCAGAAGATAGAGAAAAGATTAGTGTCGTCCCATATGCCTCGGCCATAGGGTCTATCATGTATGCTATGCTGTGTACTAGACCTGATGTAAACCTTGCCGTAAGTTTGGTAGGAAGGTACCAAAGTAATCCCGGCATGGAACACTGGACAGCGGTCAAGAATATCCTAAAGTACCTGAAAAGGACTAAGGATATGTTTCTCGTTTATGGAGGTGACGAAGAGCTTGTCGTAAAGGGTCACGTCGATGCTAGCTTCGACACAGATCAGGATGACTCTAAGTCACAAACTGGATACGTGTATATTTTTAATGGTGGGGCAGTAAGCTGGTGCCGTTGCAAGCAAAGCATTGTGGCGGGATCAACATGTGAAGCGGAGTACATGACAGCCTCAGAGGCAGCACAAGAGGCAATCTGGGTGCAGGAGTTCATTACTGACCTAGGAGTCATACCCAATGCGTCGGGCCCGATGACTCTCTTCTGTGACAACACTGGAGCTATTGCCCTTGCCAAGGAGCCCAGGTTTCACAGGAAGACCAGGCATATCAAGCATCGATTCAACTCCATTCGTGAAAGTGTTCAAAATGGAGACATAGATATTTGTAAAGTACATACGGACCTGAATGTGGCAGATCCATTGACTAAACCTCTCCCTAGAGCAAAACATGATCAACACCAGAACTGCATGGGTGTTCGATTCATCACAATGTAACTAGACTATTGACTCTAGTGCAAGTGGGAGACTGTTGGAAATATGCCCTAGAGGCAATAATAAAATGGTTATTATTATATTTCTTTGTTCATGATAATTGTCTATTGTTCATGCTATAATTGTGTTATCCGGAAATCGTAATACATGTGTGAATACATAGACCACAACGCGTCCCTAGTGAGCCTCTAGTTGACTAGCTCGTTGATCAAAAGATAGTCATGGTTTCCTGACTATGGACATTGGATGTCATTGATAACGGGATCACATCATTAGGAGAATGATGTGATGGACAATACCCAATCCTAAGCATAGCTCAAAAATCGTGTAGTTCGTTTGCTATAGCTTTTCCGAATGTTAAGTATCATTTCCTTAGACCATGAGATTGTGCAACTCCCGGATACCGTAGGAGTTCTTTGGGTGTGCCAAACGTCACAATGTAACTGGGTGACTATAAAGGTACACTACAGGTATCTCCGAAAGTGTCTGTTGGGTTGGCACGAATCGAGACTGGGATTTGTCACTCCGTATGACGGAGAGGTATCTCTGGGCCCACTTGGTAATGCATCATCATAATGAGCTCAATGTGACCAAGTGGTTGATCACGGGATCATGCATTATGGTACGAGTAAAGTGACTTGCCGGTAACGAGATTGAACGAGGTATTGGGATACCGATGATCGAGTCTCGGGCAAGTAACGTACCGATTGACAAAGGGAATTGTATACGGATTGATTGAATCCTCGACATCGTGGTTCATCCGATGAGATCATCGAGGAGTATGTGGGAGCCAACATGGGTATCCAGATCCCGCTGTTGGTTATTGACCGGAGAGTCGCCTCGGTCATGTCTGCATGTCTCCCGAACCCATAGGGTCTATACACTTAAGGTTCGGTGACGCTAGGGTTGTTGAGATATTAATATATGGTAACCCAAAAGTTGTTAGTAGTCCCGGATGAGATCCCGGACATCACGAGGAGTTCCGGAATGGTCCGGAGGTGACGATTTATATATAGGAAGTCAAGTTTCGGCCATCGGTAAAGTTTCGGGGGTAATCGGTATTGTACCGGGACCACCGGAAGGGTCCCGGGGGTCCACCGGGTGGGGACACTATCCCGGAGGGCCCCATGGTCTGAAGTGGGAGGGGAACCAGCCCCTAGTGGGCTGGTGCACCCCCCTTGGGCCTCCCCCTGCGCCTAGGGTTGGAAACCCTAGGGGTGGGGGCGCCCCACTTGGCTTGGGGGGCAAGCCACCCCCTTGGCCGCCGCCCCCTTGGAGATTGGATCTCCTAGGGCCGGCGTCCCCCCCTTAAGGACCCTATATATAGTGGGGGGAGGGAGGGCAGCCGCACCCTAGCCCCTGGCCTCTCCCTCTCCCTCCCGTGACACTCCTCCCTCTCCCTGTGCTTGGCGAAGCCCTTCCGAGATCACTGTTGCTTCCACCACCACGCCGTCGTGATGCTAGATCTTCATCAACCTCTCCTTTCCTCTTGCTGGATCAAGTTGGAGGAGACGTCTTCCCAACCGTACGTGTGTTGAACGCGGAGGTGCCGTCCGTTCGGCGCTAGGTCATCGGTGATTTGGATCACGACGAGTATGACTCCATCAACCCCGTTCGCTTGAACGCTTCCGCGCGCGATCTACAAGGGTATGTAGATGCACTCATCTCTCCCTCATTGCTAGATGACTCCATAGATTGATCTTGGTGATGCGTAGAATTTTTCTAAAATTCTGCTACGTTCCCCAACACCAGGGGGCCCAAGAGGCAGGGGGCGCCTAGGGGGGTGGGACGCGCCCCCCACCATCGTGGACGGTGGGTGGCCCCCCTCCGGTACTTATTTCGCCCAATATTTTTTATATATTCTGAAACACGCTCCCATGAAGTTTCAAGACTTTTCGAGATGTGTAGAATAGGTCTCTAATATTTACTCCTTTTCCAGCCCAGAATTCCAGCTGCCGGCATTCTCCCTCTTCATGTAAACCTTGTAAAATAAGAGAGAATAGGCATAAGTATTGTGACATAATGTGTAATAACAGCCCATAATGCAATAAATATCAATATAAAAGCATGATGCAAAATGGACGTATAAGCTATTTCTTGATTTCCACCTTCACCGATTCCAGCATCGCGAAGAGCTTGGGAATTACTTTCGTCATCCCTTGCATATTATAGTTCATCACTAAGTTCTAGTAACTTGGTGATAGTGACTAGAGAACTTTATCAATTACTATCTTATCTGGAAGATTAACTCCCACTTGATTCAAGCAATTGTAATACTCAGACAATCTGAGCACATACTCACTGGTTGAGCTATTCTCCTCCATTTTGTAGTCAAAGTACTTGTCAGAGGTCTCATACCTCTCGACTTGGGCATGAGTCTGAAATACCAATTTCAGCTCTTGGAACATCTTATATGCTCCGTGGCATTCAAAACATTTTTGAAGTCTTGGTTCTAAGCCGTAAAGCATGGCACACTAAACTATAAAGTAGTTATCATACCGAGTTTTCCAAACGTTCATAACGTCTGCATCTGCTACTGCAATAGGTCCGTCACCTAGCGGTGCATTAAGGACATAATTCTTCTGTGCAGCAATGAGGATAATCCTCAGATCACGGACCAAGTCCGCATCATTGCTACTATCATCTTTCAACTTAGTTTCTCTAGGAACATATCATAAATTAAATGGGGAAGCTATACGCGAGCAATTGATCTACAATATAGATATGCAAATACTATCAGGACTAAGTTCATGATTAATTAAAGTTCAGTTAATCATATTACTTAAGAACTCCCACTTAGATAGACATCCCTCTAGTCATCTAAATGATCATGTGATGCATATCAACTAAACCATGTCCGATCATCACGTGAGATGGAGTAGCTTTCAATGGTGAACATCACTATGTTGATCATATCTACTATATGATTCATGTTCGACCTTTCGGTCTCAGTGTTCCGAGGCCATATCTGCATATGCTAGGCTCGTCAAGTTTAACCCGAGTATTCTGCATGTGCAAAACTGGCTTGCACCCTTTGTATGTGAACGTAGAGCTTATCACACCCGATCATCATGTGGTGTCTCAGCACGAAGGACTGTCGCAACAGTGCATACTCAGGGAGAACACTTATACCTTGAAATTTTAGTAAGGGATCATCTCATAATGCTACCGTCGTACTAAGGAAAAATAAGATGCATAAAAGATAAACATCACATGCAATCAAAAATATGTGACATGATATGGCCATTATCATCTTGTGCCTTTGATCTCCATCTCCAAAGTACCATCATGATCTCCATCGTCACCGACATGACACCATGATCTCCATCATCTTGATCTCTATCTACATGTCGTGACATGGTCATCTCGCCAACTATTGCTTTTGCAACTATTGCTATCGCATAGCGATAAAGTAAAGCAATTGTATGGCGCTTGCATCTTATGCAATAAAGAGACAACCATTAGGCTCCTTGCTACCTCTTGAGAACTACGTTGGTTTTCCCTTGAAGAGGAAAGGGTGATGTAGTAAAGTAGCGTAAGTATTTCCCTTAGTTTTTGAGAACCCAGGTATCAATCCAGTAGGAGGCCACACGCAAGTCCCTCGTACCTACACAAACAAATAAGAACCTCGCAACCAACGCGATAAAGGGGTTGTCAATACCTTCACGGTCACTTACGAGAGTGAGATCTGATAGATATGATAAGATAATATTTTTGGTATTTTCATGATAAAGATAAAAAGTAAAGATTGCAAAATAAACAGTGCAAGGAATAACTTGATAACGAGAGTTTAATAAGATGGAGAATAGACCCGGGGGCCATAGGTTTCACTACTAGCTTCTCTCAAGATAGCATAAGTATTACAGTGGGTGAACAAATTACTGTCGAGCAATTGATAGAAAAGTGAATAATTATGAGAATATCTAGGCATGATAATGTATATAGGCATCATGTCTGTGACACGTAGACCAACTCCTGCCTGCATCTACTACTATTACTCCACACATCGACCGCTATCCAGCATGCATCTAGAGTATTAAGTTCATAAGAACAGAGTAACGCATTAGGTAAGATGACATGATGTAGAGGGATAAACTCAAGCAATATTATATAAACCCCATTTTTTTATCCTCAATGGCAACAATACAATATGTGTCATTTCTCTTTCGATCACTGGGATCGAGCACCGCAAGATTGAACCCAAAGCTAAGCACTTCTCCCATTGCAAGAAAGATCAATCTAGTAGGCCAAACCAAATTGATAGTTCAAAGAGACTTGCAAAGATAACCAATCATGCATAAAAGAATTCAGAGAAGATTCAAATATTGTTCATAGATAAACTTTATCATAAACCCACAATTCATCGGATCTCGACAAACACGCCGCAAAAGGAGTTACATCGAATAGATCTCCAAGAAGATCGAGGAGAACATTGTATTGAGATCCAAAGAGAGAGAAGAAACCATCTAGCTAATAACTATGGACCCGAAGGTCTGAAGTAAACTACTCACATCATTGGAGGGGCCTTGGAGTTGATGTAGAGGCCCTCCATGATCAATGCCCCTTCCGGCGGAGCGCCGAAAAGGTCCCAAGATGGGATCTCTTGGGTACATAAGGTTGCGGTAGTGGAAATAGGGTTTCATGGTGCTCCTGAATGTTTTCGGGGTGTATGGATATATGTAGGAGGAAGAAGTAGGTCGGTTGAGCCACGAGGGGTCCACGAGGGGGGAGGGCGCGCCCCGTGCCTCATGGCCGCCTCGTTGGTTGCTTGACGTCCACTCCAAGTCCTGTGGATCACATTTGTTCGAAAAATCACGCTCCCGAAGGTTTCATTCCATTTGGACTCCGTTTGATATTCCTTTTCTATGAAACACTGAAATAGGAAAAAAACAATTTGCACTGGGCCTTGGGTTAATAGGTTAGTCCAAAAAATAATATAAAGTGTAAAATAAAGCCCATTAACATCCAAAACAGAATAAATAATAGCATGGAACAATAGAAAATTATAGATACGTTGGAGACGTATCAAGCATCCCCAAGCTTAATTCCTGCTCGTCCTCGAGTAGGTAAATGATATAAATAGAATTTTTGATGTGGAATGCTTTCTAGCATATTCTTCAATGTAATTTTCTTTATTGTGGCATGAATGTTCAGATTCGAAAGATTCAAGATAAAAGTTTAATGTTGACATAAAAATAATAATACTTCAAGCATACTAACTAAGCAATTATGTCTTCTCAAAATAACATGGCAAAATAAAGTTCATCCCTACAAAATCATATAGTTTGGTCATGCTCCATTTTCGTCACACAAGAATGCTCTCATCATGCACAACCCCGATGACAAGCCAAGCAATTGTTTCACACTTTAGTAATCTCAAACTTTTTCAACTTTCATGCAATACATGAGCGTGATCCATGGATATAGCACTATAGGTGGAATAGAATATGATGATGGGTGTGGGAGTCCTGGATTAGGGGGTCTCCGGACAGCCGGACTATATCCGTTGGCCGGACTATTAGACTATGAAGATACGGGATTGAAGACTTCGTCTCGTGTCCGGATGGGACTCTACTTGGCATGGAAGGCAAGCTAGGCAATACGGATATGTGTATCTCCTCCTTTGTAACCGACCTTGTGTAACCGACCTTGTGTAACCCTAACCTCTCCGGTGTCTATATAAACCGGAGGGTTTTAGTTCGTAGGACAACATACAATCATACCATAGGCTAGCTTCTAGGGTTTAGCCTCTCCGATCTTGTGGTAGATCTACTCTTGTACTACCCATATCATCAATATTAATCAAGCAGGACGTAGGGTTTTACCTCCATCAAGAGGGCCCAAACCTGGGTAAAACATTGTGTCCCCTGCCTCCTGTTACCATCCGCCTTAGACGCACAGTTCGGGACCCCCTACCCGAGATCCGCCGGTTTTGACACCGACATTGGTGCTTTCATTGAGAGTTCCTCTGTGTCGTTGCCGCTAGGCTTGATGGCTCCTACTATCATCAATAGCGATGCAGTCCAGGGCGAGACTTTTCTCCCCGAACAGATCTTCGTGTTCGGTGGCTTTGCACTGCGGGCCAATTCGCTTGGCCATCTGGAGCAGATTGAAAGTTACGCCCCTGGCCACCAGGTCAGGTTTGGAAGCTTAAACTACACGGCCGATATCTGTGGAGACTTGATCTTCGACGGATTCGAGCCTCTGCCTTGTGTGTCACGCGGTCATGATGAGTACGATTTAGCTCTACCATTGAACAGTGTCCAGGAGATCACGCAGGCAGCCGCTCCGACCCTCAATTTGGAGCCAGTTGCGCCATCCATGGACGGGCGGATGGACCCCGCCACGGAGGCCTTACCCTTAGCAGCGATCGAGCCAAACATCGACCTTACCTTGCACGAGAGCCGTGTTGTTAAACTGCCAGATCCTTCTCCGGCCACGGACTCCGAACCGCCTGCGCCCGTTCCTATCGAATCCGATTGGGCGCCGATCATGGAGTTTACCTCCGCGGCCTTTGGCGACATACTGAACTCATTAAGGTCTCTCTCCTTGTCAGGAGGATCCTGGCCGAACTATGTCCGGCAAGACTGGGATATGGACGACGAAGAAATTCGCGGCCCACCCACCACCCACTTAGTAGCCACTGTTGATGACTTAACCGACATGCTCGACTTCGACTCCGAAGACATCGACGGTATGGACGACGATGCGAGAGACGAAGAGGAACCACTGCCCACAGGGCACTGGACAGCCACCTCATCATACGATATATACATGGTGGATACACCCAAAGAGGGCAATGGCGACGAGATACCAGAGGATGACCCCTCCAAGAAGCAACCCAAGCGCCAACGTCAGCAGCGCCGCTCTAAGTCCCGCCAAAGCAAAAGTGGTGATGCCCGCACAGGAGATAATAATACTCCGGATAGTGCCGAAGACAACAACAATCCCCTCCAGCAAGATTTAGAGCAGGAGGATGGAGGAGCCAGCCCTCCTGAGAGAGCGGCAGATGGAGAGGCAGAGGATGATAATTACATGCCCCCTCTAAAGATGAGGCAAGCCTCGGCGACGACGAATTCGCCATGCCAGAGGATCCCGTCGAACAAGAGCGCTTCAAACGCCGGCTTATAGCCATGGCAAATAGCCTTAAGAAAAAGCAGCAGCAGCTTCAAGCTGATCAGGATCTGCTAGCTGACAGATGGACTGAAGTCATCGCAGCCGAGGAATATAAACTCGAGCGCCCCTCCAAGAGTTACCCAAAGTGCAGGTTGCTACCCCGACTGGAGGAAGAAGCGTATGACGCGGCTGATCGGCCACCTCGTGGCCGCGATAGAGAAGCATTCCAGCCAAAAACTCAGCCTGCACCCCGACGCCATTCAAATAAAAAGGCATGGGGAGATACTCCAGACTTGCGAGACATATTGGAGGACAAAGCAAAGCATGCAAGATAGATCTATGGATCACGAGGGCGCACCACTATGCGAGACGATAAATGTCACGCCAGATACAGCAAAAGCAAATACGGCCGGGCCGAAGACAGCGGGCAAGACCCATTCGAGTTGCATCGTGATATAGCCCAATACAGAGGCGCCGCACACCCCTTATGCTTCACAGACGAAGTAATGGATCATCAAATCCCAGAAGGTTTCAAACCTGTAAATATTGAATCATACGACGACACAACAGATCCCGCGGTATGGATCGAGGATTTCCTCCTCCACATCCACATGGCCCGTGGTGATGACTTACACGCCATCAAATACCTCCCACTAAAGCTCAAGGCACCAGCGCGGCATTGGCTTAACAGCTTGCCAGCAGAGTCCATTAGCTGTTGGGAAGATCTGGAAGCCGCATTCCTCGATAACTTTCAAGGCACTTATTTGCGGCCACCACATGCCGATGACTTGAGCCACATAATTCAACAGCTAGAAGAATCGGCCAGGCAATTCTGGACTCGGTTCCTAACAAAGAAAAATCAAATCGTCGAATGTCCGGATGCAGAGGCCCTAGCGGCTTTCAAACACAACATCCGCGATGAATGACTAGCCCGGCACCTTGGTCAGGAAAAGCCGAAATCTATGGCAGCCCTCACAACACGCATGACCCACTTTTGCGCGGGAGAAGACAGCTGGCTGGCTCGCAGTAATAACATATCAAAGAACCATGGTACTTCGGATACCAAGGACGGCAATAGAAGGTCACGTCGCAACAAACATAAGTGCCACATTAACAGCAATAATACCGAGGATACGGCAGTCAATGCCGGATTCAAAGGCTCTAAACCCGGTCAGCGGAAAAAGCCATTCAAACAAAGTACACCGGGTCCGTCCAGCTTGGACCGTATACTCGATCGCTCGTGTAAAATACACGGCACCCCAGACAAGCCAGCCAATCACACCAACAGGGATTGTTGGGTGTTCAAGCAGGCCAGCAAGTTAATTGCTAAAAACAAGGACAAGGGGCCACATAGCGATGACGAGGTGGAGCCCCGGCAGCCACACACCGGAGGACAGAAGAGGTTTCCCCCACAAGTGCGGACAGTGAACATGATATACGCAACCCACATCCCCAAGAGGGAGCGGAAGCGTGCTCTCAGGGACGTATACGCGTTGGAGCCAGTCGCCCCAAAGTTCAACCCATGGTCCTCCTATCCGATCACTTTCGATCGCAGGGACCATCCCACTAGTATCCGTCATGGCAGATTCGCCGCACTGGTTCTGGACCCAATCATTGACGGATTTCACCTCACTCGAGTCCTTATGGATGGCAGTAGCAGCCTGAACATGCTTTATCAAGACATGGTGCGCAAAATGGGTATAGACCCCTCAAGGATCAAACCCACAAAAACGACCTTTAAAGGCGTCATTCCAGGTGTAGAGGCCCATTACACAGGCTCAATTACACTGGAAGTGGTCTTCGGATCCCCGGGTAACTTCTGAAGCGAAGAGTTAATCTTTGATATAGTCCCATTCCGTAGTGGTTATCATGCACTGCTCGGGCGAACCGCATTTGCAAGATTCAATGTGTTACCGCATTATGCATACCTGAAGCTCAAGATGCCAGGACCTCGCGGGGTTATTACAGTCAATGGAAACACAGAGCGCTCTCTCCAAATGGAGGAGCACACCGCGGCCCTCGCAGCAGAAGCGCAAAGCAGCCTCTCAAGGCAATCCACCAGTTCAGTGTTTCAAGACCCGGACACCTTCAAGCGCGCTCGGAGCAATCGACAACTAGACCGCCTGGCGCGATCTGAACTCGCATAGCAATGCGGCCCCCACCCCAGTCCCAGCCAAACGGCTAAACTCATGCCACGCGTACATAATTACGCATTAAAAATACCATGGGCACAGGTGGGGAGTGGGCACAACTGCGGCACGCCCCAAGACGCGGCTTAAACAACACTAGGGGCTTCCCGTTTGATCATTTTTCTCTTTTTCAGGACCTTAATCTCTAGAAACCCTGTCCGGCAGCACTATTGCCGAACACATGATGCAGCAACCAAGGAGGCAGAAAGATACGTCACACCACGGCATTCCCAGGTGGATTACAATAACGAGCGAAATATTTGATTTAATACTATTCCTCAGCTTGCCCTTGGAAGGGAAATAGTCCTACTCTTTGCTTATCGCACCATCTGTATCATTCTGCTTTAACGCACCTTTTTGAATAAACAATGCATAACATTACGACTATTGTTGCATTCTTGTTATATATATATATATATATATATATATATATATATATATATATATATATATATATATATCTGTGTGTGTGTGTGTGTGTGTGTGTTCAATAATGACGCCTTGCAACCGTACACTTTGGTACGGCCAATACACCAGGGGCTTACGTACCCCCCACAATATGGTGTGAAAAGTCCAAACACTTCCACAAGTGCGGCACCCCGAACTTATAGCATTATATGCATCAGCTCCAAATCATGTCTTTGGCCAAATGTTGGGTTTGCCCGGCTCCTATGTTTTGGTACCTTACGTTCTGCTCTATCGGCTAAGGTAGCGCTAGAAGAACTACTACGATTGTGCCCGGGTTCTGCTAGGCTAAGCACCTCGGTAGAGAAAGCTAAAACTGACTGTCATGATAAGGCGAGAGACTGGTCGCTGTTCGGCAAGGTTTTCGAGTCCCTAAAGACTTATGCCGCTTAGAGCGAGGGGCCTGCCCTGTCCGGCTTAAAGGCATGTATCGCGCCCCGAATTCGGCCTTCCGAATACCAGGGGATTCGCCGAAATTTGAAATTATAGAATTCTATGGCTAAGTGTGAGTGATAAAGCATTATTAGTCCGGTTGCCTTGTTCGTTGTGCTGAGCACCTCCCTCGAAGGACCCAAACATGGGAACAAGAGTGCTCAGGTTTATCCCGAACACCCCAGCACTCGTGGCATGGGGGCAGAAGTCGAGGACTAGCCATCTCTCAGATTGGATAAACAGCCGAACAGAAGGTAATATTTTAAATTCACAGAAGCGTTGCATAGCGCATATGAAACAAGTTTTCATCATACAGGATCACACGAGCCAGTTTACTCAAATATTACATCCTTTGAACATTCGTCCGCTTCAAGACGGGCACCCTTCAGGACACCCTCATAATAAATTTCGGGGGTGCGATGCTCCTTGCCCTGGGGCGGCCCTTCCTTGATCAGCTTCATGGCGTCTAGCTTGGCCCACTGCACCTTCACACGGGCGAAAGCCCGGCGTGCACCTTCGATGCAGACGGGCCGCTTGACGACCTCCAGCCGTTGGCAGGCATCCACAAGCAGCCTCACCAGGCCGAAGTAGCTGTTCGGAAGGGCGTCGCCAGGCCACAGCCGGACTATAAGGCCCTTCGTGGCCTATTCGGCCACCTTGTGCAGCTCGACCAGCTGCTTTAGCTGGTCGCTCAGAGGCATCGGGTGTTCGGTCCCAGTATACTGAGACCAGAACAACTTCTCCATTGAGCTTCCCTCCTCGGCCTGGTAAAACTGTGTGGCATCCGACACGCTGCGGGGCAAATCTGCGAATGCTCCTGGAGAGCTCCGAATTCGGGTAAGTAATCGGTAATTTACTTTTACATGCTTGCTCTGCATATTGAATGCCTTACCCGCCGCTATCTTCTTCATTGCGTCGATCTCCTGGAGAGCCTTTTGGGCTTCGGCCTTGGCACTTTTTGCGCTCTCGAGGGCCGCGGCAAGCTCAGACTCTCGCGTCTTCGAGTCAAGCTCCAACGCCTCGTGCTTCGTCACGAGAGCCTGGAGCTATTGCTGCACCTCGCCCACCCGAGACTCTTGCTTTTCTCGCTCGGTGCGCTCCTTGGCCACTTTATCTTCGGCCTCGGACAACGCTTGCTTTAGGGTCGCCACTTCGACCGTGGCCCCTGGCAAATTCATGATGATCCTGTCATTTTGCAATCGCACTCTTTTTATACATATCCACACACTAGGTACTACTTACCTTTGTTCTCCTCGAGCTGCCTCTTGGCAAGGCCGAGCTCGTCCTGTGACCCTTTAAGGTCCTGCTTCAGTACGGCGACCTCCACAGTCAGTGCCGCGGACGCCAGCAGCAAAGCCTGCATATGCATATTGACATACTCATATTAGACTCCTGCGATATTGTTTGATCCTCTGTTCGGCTTTTCTTTGTGAACACCGAATAAAGCATCAGGGGCTACTG
Organism: Triticum aestivum; assembly: GCF_018294505.1. Lineage (NCBI taxonomy): Eukaryota > Viridiplantae > Streptophyta > Magnoliopsida > Poales > Poaceae > Triticum > Triticum aestivum. The sequence continues at coordinate 389,871,765 of NC_057806.1, read as the reverse complement.
TCTATGTGGTAATATTTTCCTATATTTTAAACACTTACCTCAAAGCCTGTCAGAAGGCTGGCACAGGCTTCAGTCAATCTGCTCTTGGCGGACTGAACCTTCTAGATCACCGCACTCATGATAGTGCGGTGCTCCTCGTCGATGGAAGTGTTGCGAAGCGCTTCCAGCAGATTGTCCGGTGCCTCTGGATAGACAGAGGTCACCGGTACAGGCGTCTCGCCCCTCTTAGAAGGAGGCTGCCTGCCCGAGTCCAGAACCACTAGAGGTTCTGGCGCGGTGTTCGGCTGAGGGCCGAACTCGGAGCTCTCAGGGGCCTTGTCCCCTCGGCCCCCGGAGTCCGGGAGGCCGCCTTGAGGCGCCTCTGGGACTGTCTCCCCTAAACCCGGTGCCTCGTGAGACAGCACCTCGGCGTCGTCCGCAGGATGAGGGGAGGTGGCGGTCGGGACTGGATCGCTATCCATATCAGACGAACCCAAGGAGCCGTCCGATGATACATCGATACGGGCTCGGGGCGGCCTGCATAATCATATTTCAGCGTTAGGTGAAGTAGTGTGACAAAGGAATACTATGACTTACTCTGGTATCCGAATACTTACGACTTCCCCAGGGGCTTGACCCTGGGCAGCCACTCGTCTTCGCCGTCAGCGGCGGTGGTAGAGCAGTCCGGAAGGAGAGTTCTCCCCTTCTTGGACCCTTTGGCCTCCCCAGTTGGGGCGGCCTTCCTTTTCTTGTCTCCCCTGTCTGGAGGGGGAGCATCTTCTTCTGCCTCCTCGTCTTCGGGGGAGGATTGCGCCATAAAGTCCTCGGACGGTGAGTCCGACGACGCCTGGCGTCGGGAACTCTTTCGGGTTCCCTTGGCCTTCTTGGTCTTCTCCGGCACCGTATAAGGAGTCAAAGTCAGCATCTTCGCCAGAAGAGCGTCTATTGGGCCTTCAGGCAAAGGAGCCGGACAGTCAATCTGTCCGGCCGTCTCCTGCCAGTCCTGTCAAAGGTATGGGAGTTTAGATCCTGCATGGAGTCAATCTATAAAAAATAAGTATCCTGTGAGAGGTAAAGCAGCTTACCACACTGGCTTGGTGCTTTACGCTGAATCTGCAATGCTCAGTGATGGGAGGGGGACCTCGGCGCTCTTGAACAGCACCCTCCAGGCATCTTCGTGAGTTGTGTCAAAGAGCCTGTTCAGAGTTCGATGCTGCGCCGAGTCGAACTCCCACAGTTTGAAGTCCCGTTGTTGGCACGGGTGGATCCGGCGGTGGAGCATGACCTGGACTATGTTGACGAGTTTGAGCTTCTTGTTCACCATGTTTTGAATACATGTTTGGAGTCCGGTCAGCTCTCCCGAACTACCCCAAGACAAGCCCTTCTCTTGCCAGGAGGTGAGCCGTGTGGGGAAGCCAGATCGGAACTCGGGGGCCACTACCATGTAGGGTCACGCGGCTCGGTGATGTAGAACCACCCCGATTGCCACCCCTTTATGGTCTCTACGAAGGAGCCCTCGAGCCATGTGACGTTGGGCATCTTGCCCACCATGGCGCCTCCGGACTCCGCCTGGCGGCCACTCACTACCTTTGGCTTGACATTGAAAGTCTTCAGCCATAAACCGAAGTGGGGCTTGATGCGGAGGAAAGCCTCGCACACGACGATAAATGCCGAGATATTGAGGATAAAGTTTGGGGGAAGATCGTGGAAATCCAGGCCGTAGTAGAACATGAGCCCCCGGACAAATGGGTGGAGAGGAAATCCCAGTCCATGGAGGAAATGGGTGAGGAACACTACCCTCTCATGGGGCCTGGGGGTGGGGATGAGCTGCCCCTCCTTTGGGAGTCGGTGTGCGATGCCCTCGGGCAAGTATCAGACTCTCCTCAGCTTCTTGACGTGTACCTCCATGACGGAGGAGACCATCCACCTGCCTCCCACTTCGGACATGGTTGGAGAAGGTCGAGGTGGGAACTGTGAACTTGGGCGCTGGAGCTCGAGTGTGCGAAGGTGGATGAGCAAAGGAGGAAGAAGGCGTGGATGAAAAGGTAAATCCTTATCCCTTTATATGGGCGGACGAAACTATGTGTCCCCACTAGCCTGGTAAAACTCGCTTGTCCCCCGAGCGCCGTAATCGATGGCGCGGTTGGGTTACCCATACCCATATTGATGAGAATCCAGTGATAAGGGGACACGATCTCTGCTTTGACAAGACGTGTCAAAAAACTGCCTCGCGTTATGTGCAGGGCTAGTTAAAGGAAACGGTTCGAATAATCACCGGGCCGTGACATAATGTCGTGTTGCCAAAATAAGTCAGCAAATTGGATTTGTGGAAATATTATTCTCTCTACGGTGGTATGTGGAACTTATTTTGCAGGGTCGGATAGTATCCTTATATTCAAATTCTTCCGTGGTATATTCGGAGGAGGAACCCGCCTTGCAATGCCGAAGACAATACCGTGCGCCGGACTCATCGTCTTTGAAAGCCTGGTTCAGGGGCTACTGTGGGAGTCCTGGATTAGGAGGTCTCCGGACAGCCAGACTATATCCATTGGCCAGACTGTTAGACTATGAAGATACGGGATTGAAGACTTCGTCTCGTGTCCGGATGGGACTCTACTTGGCGTGGAAGGCAAGCTAGGCAATACGGATATGTGTATCTCCTCCTTCGTAACCAACCTTGTGTAACCCTAACCTCTCCGGTGTCTATATAAACCGGAGGGTTTTAGTCCGTAGGATACAACAATAACATACAATCATACCATAGGCTAGCTTCTAGGGTTTAGCCTCTCCGATCTCGTGGTAGATCTACTCTTGTACTACCCATATCATCAATATTAATCAAGCAGGACGTAGGGTTTTATCTCCATCAAAAGGGCCCGAACCTGGGTAAAACATTGTGTCCCCTGCCTCCTGTTACCATCCGCCTTAGACGCACAGTTCGGGACCCCCTACCCGAGATCCGCCAGTTTTGACACCGACAATGGGGGTTATGTGGAGAAGACAAAAAAGGACAAAGTCTCACATTGATGCGGCTAATCAATGGGCTAGGGAGATGCCCATCAAGTGATGTCAATGCAAGGAGTAGGGATTGCCATGCAACGGATGCACTAGAGCTATAAATGTATGAAAGCTCAACAAAAGAAACTAAGTGGATGTGCATCCAACTTGTTTGCTCACGAAGACCTAGGGCATTTGAGGAAGCCCATTGTTGGAATATACAAGCAAAGTTCTATAATGAAAAATTCCCACTAGTATACGAAAGTGACCAAACAAGAAAATCTCTATCATAAAGATCATGGTGCTACTTTGAAGCACAAGTGTGGAAAAAGGATAGTAGCATTGCCCCTTTTTATTATTTTCTTTTCTTTTCCTTTTTTGGGCCTCCCTTTTTTTATTTGGCCTTTTTTAGTTTGGGACAATGCTCTATTAATGACGATCATTACACTTCTATTTATTTACAACTCGATACTAGAACAAAGTATGACTCTATATGAATGCCTCCGGCGGTGTACCGGGATGGGAAATGAATCAAGAGTGACATGTATGAAAAATTATGAATGGTGGCTTTGCCACAAATAGGATGTCAACTACATGATCATGCAAGGCAATATGACAATGATGAAGCATGTCATGATGAACGGAACGGTGGAAAGTTGCATGGCAATATGTCTCGGAATGGCTATGGAAATGCCATAATAGGTAGGTATGGTGGCTGTTTTGAGGAAGATATATGGAGGTTTATGTGTGACAGAGCGTATCATATCATGGGGTTTGGATGCACCGGCGAAGTTTGCACCAACTCTCAAGGTGAGAAAGGGCAATGCACGGTACCGAAGAGGCTAGAAATGATGGAAGGGTGAGAGTGTGTATAATCCATGGACTCAACATTAGTCATAAAGAACTCACATACTTATTGCAAAAATCTACAAGTCATCAAAAACCAAGCATTACGTGCATGCTCCTAGGGGGATAGATTGGTAGGAAAAGACCATCGCTCGTCCCCGACCGCACTCATAAGGAAGACAATCAAATAACACCTCATGTTTCAAATTTGTCACACACCGGTCACCATACGTGCATGCTACAGGACTTGCAAACTTCAACACAAGTATCTATAATACCTAAATAGTTCATCCCCACTATATTATTTCTCTTGACATGCAGCCTATCCACCTCAGCACAACCACCACATCAACATTTTTTGATTGACTTACATATGGGACCAACCACTACAACACCCCTGCCACATAAGCATCAGTTACTTGCTAAGGACCCACCACAACCTGCCAACAATCCTGTTTATGGCCTGTGGAGAGGATTCCCCATCTCATCGTTTTTGTTTTGTTTGCATATAGTACAACTCCACTCAATTGATCCAGAGGCAATGCCTCATGTCTTCCCGACGACAGTGGATTTCGTTTGCTCTTCACTTCCCCATCAAATCCCACTACTACTAATTTGAAATAGAGACCGACCGATTTCCTACTCTGGCGATTCGGTTGCACTTCCGGTCATAATTTCCGGGGTTCCTTTTGATAATCCAGCGTGATCGGGAAACTATAGCCCCCTCTGATATAAATACTAGCAGTGCTATTAGATCCATCTCACAGAAAAACACTATGAGATGTCAGACTTAGAGTCTCAGACCACGGTCTTCTTGCGCCATGGTAGGCAAGTGTTGTGCTACCACGATGAGTACGTAAGCCCTCCGCCGGAAAGCAGCGACGGGGAAGGGTAGAAGGATCCTGTAGGTAACAAGGTCTCCTGGCGTCCGTCCCCGCCCTGACACCGGCCTCCCTGGCGCAGGCGCCCCCGCCCTGGAAGAAGAGCGCCTCGCGGAGGATGCTGCCGCCGGCATCGCCCCTGTTACTCTTGGTGATTACCTTGCAGTCGAGTGCCAGGTGCCTTGGCAGAAGGTCGGGAAGGCTCCGTGCAGCGGCGGCGGCGAACCCTACTCGGAGTCGGCGCGTCCTCTGCTCACCTTCCCTATCCCGCAGTAAATGGTAGCGTCTCGGCTGATTGCAGCTCGTGTTGGCGCTCCCGTCCCATGGGCCCTGGGCATGGCTCCCATCCACTATTGGCCTTCTTCTATGAATCCAGGTGGACGCCTTGACAAGAATGGCGAGGCTGTGAGGATGCCAAGGAGAGCATTGATCTGAGTCCGCATTGCAAAGGAATTCTGTCTAGACCTGACCATGAAATCAGTCGTCGCTAGCTTTTGGCATGGCTACAGCAAGATAAATAACGCTGATGCCTTTGTGAGCTCATTCTCTCTTTAATTCCTTAATCAGAATATTGAAGAAAATATTGTATATTTCCGGATGATTTTCTTCGTTCATTCCTATTATTCCAACTCATGTTTTGGTATTCTACTCTTTCATTACAAGATCTGATCTGAAATTTATTCACTGATGTGGAATCATGAGCATTTGGCATTTGATAAGGTATTGGGTTTGTCCAATCTCTTTATTGTTATCTCAGAGGATTGATATAGCAGGTATTGCAAAAAAATGAAACCGTGACTTATAGGACCAAGAATCCAATACGGTGCTCATTTAATGATTTATACTTGATATTTCCAGGGCGAAAAATACAACGACTACTTAATTCGTTTACACATCAGACCAGTATAGTTTGATTTGATATTATGTGCACACCTACAATTTACTAAGCAGAAGCTAAGAGGAGATTGTGTCTGGTAGTAAACTTTAAAACATTGATATGGGATAGGGCATTATAGCTAGATAGTTTGATTGACTGTAGTCAATTTGCTTTAGTATCCATGCTCTTTGTAGCCTTAAACTCTTCTTCCAAGTTTTATGAGATCATTGTGTTGTTCATGTACAAGGGATTTGTTCCTCTATTATTCATGTCAGCACCGTTGACATCCTACTTTGTACACAATATCTCATATTTCTTTTCGGTTTGTTTCCTCCAATTAGGAAATGTTAGCATATCCTTTTCTAAAAAAGGTAACATTAGCATATACACCTATGGCCGGCTATCTTACAATGATTTTCTGCACCTTTTCTGGACATCCATGAGGGGCGACTCCGGCCACATTTGAGCTGCCTAATATGCACAAAATATGCAAAAGGTGTCTTGGTTTTCCATCATGCTACAATTATGAGTAGTATGCAAATGATATGGCTCCACGCTTTGAACAGAAAACTAGCAAGATGGATATGACGATGCTAGCACATGCTCAGATGCATAATAACTTTCGCCATCTCATGATCTGCATACACACACAGTCAGATGAAACAGTAAACATAGTTTAGGTTATACTTTAAGGTTCCTAAATGAAGATTTCTATGAAACTAGCTAATACCTTCTACACTATAGTATACCAAATGCTAGGTACAACAAGGCAGTATGCCACTTATGTAGTAGTTGTGCCATATCAAATTGGGGGTGATCCAGTCCTCAAGCACATGTGTACCTTCACTTTATTATTGTCTTCCCTTGATTTACTTAGTGTTGGACATTGTTCCGGTAAAACAAGTGATTTGTTCCACAGTGTTTATGTTCTTTCTAAACCTATCTTTAACATGATAGTGATATTCTTATGCAAGTATGGGTTGGACGTTAGCCATTTATTTTGTGCCTAAAACATCCAATACCATCATATTTAACTCCATAGTTTTACAGTTATATTCTTAGCATCATGTCATACAAAATTCACGCAGCAATGCGCGTGGCATTATCTAGTTTCTCAAATTCACAAATACTAAACTAGCACACCCTAATATCACCACCTTTATATCTCAAAACAATTATCAAGTATCAAACTTCTCCTAGTACTCAATGCACTTTTTATGAAAGTTTTTATTATACCGATCTTGGATGCCTATTATATTAGGACTAGATTCATAACCAAAGCAAATTACCATGCTGTTATAAAGGACTCTCAAAATAATATAAGTGAAGCATGAGAGATCAATTATTTCTATAAAATAAAATCACCACCATGCTCTAAAAAGATATAAGTGATGCACTAGAGCAAAATTATCTAGCTCAAAAGATATAAGTGAAGCACATAGAGTATTCTAATAAATTCCAATTCATGTGTGTCTCTACCAAAAAGTGTGTACAGCAAGGATTATTATGGTAAACTAAAAGGCAAAGAATCAAATCATACAAGACGCTCCAAGCAAAACACATATCATGTGTGTCGGATTTCGGGTTCCGGCAGACCCTTGAGGTTCGAACACTGGGGTGCACGTGGAGATTTCGCCTCCTACCTACCTGCACTCCTCCGCCTTGCTAGGATCTAAACTAAGGAAAGAACAACACAAGAGACACATGGTTTATACTGGTTCGGGCCACTGTTGTGGTGTAATACCCTACTCCAGTGTGTGGTGTGGTGGATTGCCTCTTGGGCTCATGATGATGAACAATACAAGGAAGAACAGCCTCGCGAGGGTCTATTCTTGGCTGGGCGATGAACTGCTGGGAGGAGTTCAGTCACCTTTCTCTCTCTCTCTCTCTCTTTTTGATCGAAACCCCTCTCTAAGGAGCCTCCTTCCTCGAACCCTCTCTCTCCTTCTCTTCTTCTTCGAACCTCTCCACCTCCCTTTGCTCTGTGGGTGGCTGGTCCTATTTATAGAGGCCCTGGTCCTCTTCCCAAATATCGAGCGGGAAGGGAGCCAATAATGGCGGGCTAATTTGAAGGGGGACAGCTAGTACTAGCTACCCTGACAAAAGTAGTCTTCGCCTACACAAAGCTCTAGTGATGACGCCGTCTCGGGCTCCACGATGACCTCCATCTTGTAGTCCTCATGGTCTTGGTCTCGTTGCACCGAAATGGCAACCTTTACCCGATGCCTCGGTACTCCGCGGCTGCGCTTGCACCCTTTGCACCAAAGAGGAAAGGAGGACACTGCGCGGGCTGGCACCCGCCTGGCACCCTCGGTCGTCATGGCTTGCGTCACGGGCACCTCGTGAGGTACCCCGCCTTGATTTCTCCGCCTCCTCGTGAGCCAGCCTGACGAGGCCGTTCCTGAGGAAGCTCCGCGTCGTCCGCCCCGCGAGGCTTGGCCCCTCGCGACGGTCTTGGGTTTGTGTTGGTGAAGATGGGCCGCGCTGGGCCTCCCTTTGAGACACGCCGCTGGCAGGCAAGTCTGGGGACCCCCGTTCCCAGAACGCCGACAGTAGCCCCCGGGCCCAAGGCGCGCCCGGACTTGGCCGTGCAGGGAGGCGGAAGGGCAAGAGCGAAGCGCCGCGGGCCCTAACAGCCTGCGGCCTTGGGCGCCGCATGGCGGTTCATTGGACGTGGGCGCCTCCACTTCCCCATGGCGCCTCGGCAACTGCACGGACTGGACAAGTCCCTGCATGCAAAGTGGGTCATGATTACCTGCAATCGTGGAGGTCGGCGGTTGGCCTTCGTTGGCCATAAGTACGGAACAGCGCGCGCCCTTGCAGTCCATCCCTCCTTGCTTCTCCTTCTTCCCGATCCTTGCTCCATCTTGCTGCGATGGCTCCAATCTGCCGGTTCTCGACGGCAGAGAAGGGAAAGGCTCCCCGAGAGGAACCTGACCCACTCTCGCCAAAGAAACGGCTCGCCCCCTGTGGCCCGGACGAGGGGGCCCTTTAGGTGGTGTCGAGGCCTTGGTGCGAGCGGGCGCCGCCGGGGTTCCTGCTTCCATTGTACGCCCACGTCGAGGGCCCCGAAGGAGCTGATGCTGACCGCCACGGGCGGCGCCGCCGTCGGCGCCGACGGGTCATGAAGGTGTGGGTCGTCCCCCCTGGGGTCCACACCGAGGGCTCCTCCCAAGAGTTCGTGCTCCACGTAGCCATTCCTCTTCAGTCTTGGATCCGCCTTCCTCCCTTCTTCGCCTCCATCATCCCGCAGGGGGAGCCCCTGGAGCTCTGGCTGCAGCACGCCGGCTGCAGCACCCTCGCGACCGAGGCAGAGGTCGCGGTCGTTGCCCCGGGCGAGGTCTTCATGACTCGGGGCTGGAGAGAGATCGCCCGGGTTTGCAGGGTAAGGGGCGTCTTCGCGGTCCACTTGGATTATGACGGTGCTTCGGTGATGCTCTTCAAGGTCTTTGATGCGAGCGGGCGCCGGCTGGAGTGCTGCCCCGGGGAAGGTGGCCAGGACCCTGCCGCGACGAGGACTGGGCCCGCCAACCGCTCCCTTGGCGGCTCCTCGGGCGGTGGAGGCGTCGGAGGTTCCAGCGACTCCGGCGAGCTCTTCGTGACTCCGGAGACGAGCGACGATAGCTACGAGCCCCCGAGCCGGCGCCGCTCCTGGAGCAGGGCGGGCTCGTCAGGCCGCCGCCGACTCTAATCTGGATGGGGTTGGCGTCGGTGCTTGACGGCCCACTGTTGATGATGGCGTCTTTTGCAGGGACGCGCGTAGTTTGTGTCCCTTTAGGATCTGTTCCCTGCGAGGAATCAAAAACGCATCCCGTGGGGGCTTGTAAGGTGCCTGTGATCCTGTTTTGTTAATATAACCCTTGTCGTAGAATTGCGCGAGTTGCTCATTCCGTCTTAGCTCAGTCCTCCCTTTCGAACCTCACGAGGGCTTGCTGCTCTGCGCCGACAGGTCCCAGTCCCAAGGCGGCTTCAGCCGTCGCTGGTATGCCAGGTCGCGATGCCGTGGTCAAGGCCAGGAGGTGAGCGACCCGGAGTCCGGTAAGAGCCCCTGAGTCGCGATGCTCAGGAGGTCCCCTTTGGTGCCCAAGCAGCCGTCGTTTGGTGAGAAAGGAGAGCGGTGCCGCTAACACGGGATAGCATTAGGTGCGGGGATGGTGCCACGGTAGCTGGTGCTTCCGGGTGATGACTTATCTCGAGGATCAGGGGCCGCTCTCTGGTGTGTTGCCGGGGCCGTGCATCGGCGGGCGCGAGGTTGCTCAGCGAGGTCCTCGTGTGTCTCTCCCCTCTCGCCTTTGCTCCCCTTTCTGCTCTACGTCCTCGGGTCCCGGCCCTCGAGCAAGTCTCGGCCGTCGCTGGTATGCCAGGTCACGATGCCGTGGTCAAGGCCAGAGGGTGAGGGCTGGAGAGCCAGTAGGAGCCCTGAGTCGCGATGCTCAGGCACCCCCCTTTAACATGCAAGCGGTTCGCGCGGACGAGAGCGAAGGAGACACCGCAAGGGCCTCGCCTGACGCAGCTCCTTCAGGAGGTCCTGCAGGTCCATCATAGAAAAAACAAGGGGTTGTCATGACAATTGACAGTCAGCCGTTGGTTGCTTCCGAGGGGTAGTGAGGCATTGAAGGCTTGACGAGGTGACGCTATGCGGGGCTGCCGCGGCCAGAGCTCAGCCATCCAGGTTTGTCGGCGTTGCAGGGACGGACCCATGCGCAAGCGTCGTGCCGTTTGGGAGCAGCTCCGTTAGTTGGCGTCAGCTGAGCAGGCAACTAGGTAAAACACATTAACCGCGAAGGAGTGGATTCGTTCAAATAGATGCTGGGAATACGGACATCACTGGGTCAGGCCCGAGCGACTTGGGGATCATGCAGCCCGAGGGGCGACCCCAACAAGGTAAGTTAACAACATGGAATAAAAAAGGGATGCACGCCGCAGGGATGGACCCACGCGGCCTGGGAATAATGCAGCCCTGGGGGGCGCTCCTAGCTGGAAATAAAACTCGAAAGATGTCACCTGATGATGTTGAGGACAAAGGAGCATTGATGTAGCAGGCTCGGTGGGCTGCGGGAGCCGATCCTCACGAGCCCCCAGGCCCAGGGGCCTCGGGAGGCTCCGGAGGCGCTGGCGGCTCCTCGCGGGCCATCTCCATCCCTGCCAGGGCTGCGGAACGCCTGGCCTCTCGTGCCTCCGTAATGCCCCTCATGAGGCGCTGGTACGTGTCAGCCGCGTTCGGCAAGCCGTAAGGCATGCGAACGTAGTTGTGGGGTGGGCCTCCGCAGCGCCCCACTCGCGAGGGCCAGAGGCGCTCCAGAGAGGCGACTCGGTTGAGCCCTAGTATGTCGATGCAGACGCGCAACCCACCATCCTCGCTTGGATGGGGAGCCACTGCTGGTAGGTGGCGGCTGCCTTTCATGACTCTTGACTCCTGTAGCTCCTGAATGGCCTTGCTGACGAACTCCCGAGGGTCTGGATCTCTTTGCCTTGCTCCTTCTTGAGGGAAACGTGCTTCGAAACACGCCACCATGTGGTGCCCAGGCGCCTCCCTCGTGACCCTAGCTAGGTCGGTGGCCCTCCAGGGGAGAGCCCCCGAGCCCTGCCTGAGGAGGGCGCCGGGCGCGCTTTCCTATGCGATGGAAGGAGGTTCCCCCTGGGCAAGCGAGGACCCAGAGCGGCCTGCCTCCTGAGTGGTCGGGTCGGACGGTGTCTTCTTCTTCTTAGGGGCGGTCTCGGGAAGCCTCCTGCTTCCACGATCCGGGTCCTCCAGTGATGCGGCCTGAAAGGCTCGTTCCAGGGAACACACCTCGTCCTTCTCTTCACAGGGCACCGTGATGACTCCGCCGCTTCCTGGCATCTTGAGGACATTGTAGCCGTGGTGAGTTACGACCATGAACTTGGCTAGCGCTGGGTACCCAAGGATGGCGTTGTACGGCAGGCGAATGTGAGCGACGTCGAAGTCGATGAGCTCGGTGCGGTAGTTGTCGCGTGCCCCGAAGGTGACAAGGAGGCGGACCTGCCCAATCGGGACCGTGGAGCCGTCGATGATACCGGAGAAAGGCTTGGTTGGCTGAAGCTGGCTGTAGTGCACTTGGAGGTTGTTGAATGTCTCCACAGACAGGACGTTGAGCCCTGCCCCGCCATCGATGAGGGTCTTGGTGACCACCACGTTGCTGACGATCGGGGAGCAAAGCATCGGGAGAACTCCGGCTGTAGCCGCACACTTGAGCTGATCTGCTGAGCTGAACGTGATGGCGCACGCCGACCACCTGAGAGGGCGCGTGGCTTCGAGCCTGGGGAGGACTGCGTTCACTTTGCGGGCGAACTGCTTGAAGATGCGCTGAGAGGCTGGGGCTTGTGCCCCACCGAGGATGCAGGCGATCGCGCGCGGCTCCTGGAAGCCCCCAGCCCCCTCGTCCAGGTGGCGGTCCTCATTTCTCCTTGGCTGCGGCGACAACGGTGGGAGGCCTGTGTTGCCTTGCAGGCGATCCTCGCGATGCTGATCTCTCCAGCCTCCCTCGCGAGGCGGGTCTTGCCAGCGATCCTCACGAGGTTGATCGCGCCACCCTTGGCGCGGGCCACGGTCTTCCCAGCGTCCTGCGTTCCTTCCTCCTCCTCGACCGTAGCCCCGGTCGCTGCGGTCAGGGCGACGGCCAATCCTTCCTTCTCGCACGGCTCGGAGCTCTTGACATTCATTGGTGTTGTGGGTGTGGAGGTCGTGGTACACACAGTACCGGCTGCCCTTGGAAGGTTTGGGCTGATCTCTGCCTTGCTTGGTGTCTGGTTCTGCCGCGAGCACGGTTGCCCCCTTGCGCTTCACATCCTTGGCCTTGGGCTTCTTCTCTTCTGGGTCTGCGGCAGGCAGCTCGAGGAGGGAGAGACGCCCTTCCTCGGCCCTGGCACACTTGGTTGCCAGGTTGAACAGCTCCAAGGAAGTGCATAGGTCTTCATGCATCGCCAGCTCCTCCTTCATCTTGACGTCGCGCACGCCGTCGGAGAAGGCCGAGATGATGGCCTCCTCGGTCACCTTGGGAATCTTGAGGCACGCGTTGTTGAAGCGCTGGATGTACTTCTGCAGGGTCTCCCCGGGCTATTGCTTGATGCGGCGCATGTCTCTCACGGCGGGTGGCCGGTCGCGAGTGCCCTGGAAGTTGGCGATGAAGCGGGTACGCATCTCGTCCCAGGAGGAGATTGTGCCTGGAGCCAGGTTCAGGAGCCAGGTGCGGGCCCCGTCCTTGAGCGCCATGGGGAACCAGTTCGCCATGACCTTCTCGTCTCCGTTGGCAGCTTCGATGCCTAGCTCGTAGAGCTGGAGGAACTCCGCAGGGTCAGCCATGCCGTCGTAGCGAGGAGGCAAGTCTGCTTTGAACTTTCCGGGCCACGCGACGCTGCGTAGCTCGGCGGTGAAGGCGCGGCAGCCTGCTGTGGCCACGGGAGGCCTTGGATGACGGGGAGCTTGGTCTTGCATGTCCCCACGCGCTGCAGCTGGGAGCAGCGCGGGGTCTTGACGCACGGGAACAGGAGCATGGTCGCGACGTGCTGGAGCAGGGAGCGCCCGGGCAGCTTCTTGCGGGCGAGGAACTTCTTGACAGCTCTGCTCTTGCCGCGCTGGCGCCTGACGGAGTGGGTTCCGCCCAGGGGCCACGCGCCTTGGAGCCATGGCGCCGTCCTGAGGAGGAGGCAGCCGGGGTGCCGCCGGAGCTTCATCGCCCGCGCGGGGCGGGGTGCGGTGCAGCGGAACGGACGATGCAGGAGAGCCCCCTGCGGCGCGGACGAGCTCGGCGACGCGGTCGAGCCATTCTTCGTAGACGTCGCCGACAGGACGGTAGCACAGGAGCTCGTTCGCCGTGATGAGTGCAGCTCGAGCCTCCATGGGCGCGCGGAGCGCGCGGGATGAAGAACCAGCTGGGGCGAGCGAGGGAGTTGCGGTGTGGCCGTCTTGCCGCACGGATGGATGCTGGGACGATGCTTGCTGCTCGTCCCCCGCCGGGCTGGTGGCGGCGTTGACGGCAAGTGACGAGGAACGGTGAGGACGCCCACCGACAGGGGCCGTTTGGGCGACGCGGGACGCGAGTGCGGCCCGGCGCTCGGCGCGGGCCCGACGAGCGTCAGACATGGGCGTGATGGTCGGAGGAGAACGGGTGGGTGGAAGACGAATCCCGGCGCACCCCTACCTAGCGCGCCAAATGTCGGATTTTGGGTTCCGATAGACCCTTGAGGTTCGAACACTGGGGTGCGCGCGGAGATTTTGCCTCCTACCTACCTGCACTTCTCCGCCTTGCTAGGATCTAAACTAAGGAAAGAACAACACAAGAGACACAGGGTTTATACTGGTTCGGGCCACCGTTGTGGTGTAATACCCTACTCCAGTGTGTGGTGTGGTGGATTGCCTCTTGGGCTGATGATGATGAACAATACAAGGAAGAACAGCCTCGCGAGGGTCTGTTCTTGGCTGGGCGATGAACTGCTGGGAGGAGTTCAGTCACCTTTCTCTCTCTCTCTTTCTGATCGAAACCCCTCTCTAAGGAGCCTCCTTCCTTGAACCCTCTCTCTCCTTCTCTTCTTCTTCGAACCTCTCCACCTCCCTTTGCTCTGTGGGTGGCTGGTCCTATTTATAGAGGCCCTGGTCCTCTTCCCAAATATCAAGCGGGAAGGGAGCCAACAATGGCGGGTTAATTTGAAGGGGGACAGCTAGTACTAGCTACCCTGACAAAAGTAGTCTTCGCCTGCACAAAGCTCTGGTGATGACGCCGTCTCGGGCTCCACGATGACCTCCATCTTGTAGTCCTCATGGTCTTGGTCTCGTTGCACCAAAATGGCAACCTTTGCCTGATGCCTCGGTACTCCGCGGCTGCGCTTGCCCCCTTTGCACCAAAGAGGAAAGGAGGACACTGCATGCACTGGCACCTGACTGGCACATTCGGTCATCATGGCTTGCATCACGGGAACCTCGTGAGGTACCCCGCCTTGATCTCTCCACCTCCTCGTGAGCCAGCCTGACGAGGCCGTTCCTGAGGAAGCTCCGCGTCGTCCGCCTCGCGAGGCTTGGCCCCTCGCAAGGGTCTTGGGTTTGTGTTGGTGAAGATGGGCCGCGCTGGGCCCCCCTTTGAGCCACGCCACAGGCCATAGGCAGGCAAGTCTAGGGACCCCCATTCCCAGAACACCGACAATGTGGTGAATAAAAATATAACTCCAAGTAAAGTTACCGATAGACGAAGACAAAAGAGGGGATGCCTTCCGGGGCATCCCCAAGCTTAGGCTTTTGGTTGTCCTTGCATTTTACCTTGGGGTGCCTTGGGAATCCCCAAGCTTAGGCTCTTGCCACTCCTTGTTCCATAATCCATCAAATCTTTACCCAAAACTTGAAAACTTCACAACATAAAACTTAGACAGAAAATCTCATGAGCTCCGTTAGTAAAAGAAAACAAACCACCACTTCAAGTTACTGTAATGAACACATTATTTATTTATATTGGTGTTAAACCTAATGTATTACAACTTCTCTATGGTTCATACCCTCCGATACTACACATAGATTCATCAAAATAAGCAAACAACACGCGAAAAACAGAATCTGTCAAAAACAGAATAGTCTGTAGTAATCTGTAGGTTTCGAATACTTCTGGAACCCCAAAAATTCGAAAATAAATTGCTAGACGTGAGGAATTTATATATTAATCATCTGCAAAAATAATTAACTAAATAGCACTCTCCAGTAAAAATGGCAGCTAATCTCGTGAGCGCTAAAGTTTCTGTTTTTTACAGCAAGATGGCAAAGACTTTCCCCAAGTGTTCCCAAAGGTTCTACTTGGCACAAACACTAATTAAAAGCATAAAACCACATATAAACAAAGGCTATATGAATTTCTTATTATTAAACAGAACTAAAAAGCAAGGAACAAAAATAAAATTGGGTTGCCTCCCAACAAGCGCTATCATTTAACGCCCCTAGCTAGGCATAAAAGCTAGGATAGATCTAGGTATTGCCATCTTTGGTATGCAATCCATAAGTGGCTCTCATAATAGATTCATAAGGTAATTTAATTTTCTTTCTAGGAAAGTGTTCCATGCCTTTCCTTAACGGAAATTGGAATCTAATATTCCCTTCTTTCATATCAATAATTGCACCAATCGTTCTAACGAAAGGTCTACCAAGAATAATAGGACATGAAGGATTGCACTCTATATCAAGGACAATGAAATCTACAGGCACATAATTCCTATTTGCAACAATAAGAACATCATTAATTCTTCCCATAGGTTTCTTAATGGTGGAATCCGCAAGATGCAAATTTAAAGAACAATCATCAAATTCACGGAAACCTAGCAAATCACACAAGGTTTTAGGAATCGTGGTAACACTAGCACCCAAATCACACAAAGCAAATCATTCATGATCTTTAATTTTAATTTTAATAGTAGGTTCCCACTCATAATAAAGTTTTCTAGGGATAGAAACTTCCAATTCAAGTTTTTCTTCATAAGATTGCATTAAATCATCAACGATATGTTTAGTAAAAGCCTTATTTTGACTATAAGCATGCGGAGAATTTAGCACAGATTGCAACAAGGAAATACAATCTATTAAAGAGCAATTATCATAATTAAATTCCTTGAAATCTAAGATAGTGGGTTCATTGCTATCTAAAGTTTTGACCTTTCCAATCCCACTTTTATTAATTTTTGCATCAAGATCTATAAACTCTGAATCATTGGTACGCCTTCTAACTAAAGTTGACTCATCTCCAGTCCCATCATTATCAAGATTCATATTTCAAAACAAAGATTTAATAGGAGAAACATCAATAACTTTTAGATCTTCATCATTATTATCATGGAAACTAGAAGAACACGCTTTCACAAAGCAATCTTAGCACGCATCCTAGCAGTTCTTTCTTTGCACTCATCAATGGAAATTTTCATGGCCTTGAGAGACACATCGATATCATGCTTAGGTGGGATAGATATAAGTTTCAAACAATCAACATCAAGAGAAATTCTATCCACATTCCTAGCCAACTCATCAATCTTAGACAATTTTTCTTCGATCAAAGCATTGAAACTCTTTTGCGAACTAATAAATTCTTTAATACTAGATTCAAAATCAGAGGGTATCTTATTATAATTTCCATAAGAGTTGTTGTACTAATTACCATAATTATTAGAGGAATTACTAGGAAACGTCCTAGGATTAAAATTACCTCTATACATGTTATTACCAAAATTGTTCCTACCAACAAAATTCACATCCATAGATTCGTTATTATTCTCAATCAAAGTAGACAAATGCACATCATTAGGATCAGAATGAACACTCTTATTAGCAAACAATTTCATAAGTTCATCCATCTTTCCACTCAAAACATTAATTTCTTCTATTGCATGCACCTTTTTACAAGTAGATATTTCAGTGTGCCATTGAGAATAATTAACCATAATATTATCTAGGAGATTAGTAGTTTCTCCTAAAGTGATTTCCATAAAAGTGCCTCCCGCGGCCGAATCTAAAATATTTCTAGAAGCAAAATTCAATCCGGCATAAATTTTTTGTATAATCATCCAAAGATTCAAACCATGAGTAGGGCAATTACGGATCCTTAATTTCATCCTTTCCGAAGATTGTGCAACATGCTCATGATCTAGTTGTTTAAAGTTCATAATATCGTTCCTAAGAGAGATGATCTTAGCGGGAGGGAAATACTTAGAGATAAAAGCATCTTTGCACTTATTCCATGAATCAATACTATTTGTAGGCAAAGACAAAAACCAAGTTTTAGCACGATCTCTAAGAGAAAACAAAAATAGCTTTAGTTTAACAATATCATTGTCCACATCTTTCTTCTTTTGCATATCACATAAATCAACAAAGCTATTTAGATGGGTAGCGGCATCTTCACTAGGAAGGTCGGCGAATTGATCTTTCATGACAAGATTCAGTAAAGCAGCATTAATTTCACAAGATTCAGCATCTGTAAGAGGAGCAATCGGAGTGCTAAGAAAATCATTGTTGTTGGTATTGGAAAAGTCACACAATTTAGTATTATCTTGAGCCATCGTGACAAGCAAGCAATCCAACACACAAGCAAACAAGAAGCAAGCAAAAAGAGACGAACTAGAAAAGAGAAGGGGAACGGAAAAGGAGGGCGAATAAAACGGCAAGGGTGAAGTGGGGGAGAGGAAAACGAGAGGCAAATGGCAAATAATGTAATGCAAGGGTTAAGAGTTTGTGATGGGTACTTGGTATGTCTTGACTTGTGCGTAGACTCCCCGGCAACAGCGCCAGAAATCCTTCTTGCTACCTCTTGAGCACTGCGTTGGTTTTCCCTTGAAGAGGAAAGGGTGATGCAGTAAAGTAGCATAAGTATCTCCCTCAGCTTTTGAGAACCAAGGTATCAATCCAGTAGGAGGCCACACGCAAGTCCCTCGTACCTAGACAAACAAATAAGAACCTTGCAACCAATGCGATAAAGGGGTTGTCAATCCCTTCACGGTCACTTACGAGAGTGAGATCTGATAGATATGATAAGATAATATTTTTGGTATTTTTATGATAAAGATAAAAAGTAAAGATTGCAAAATAAATGGTGCAAGGAATAACTTGCTAAGGGAGTTTAATATGATGGAGAATAGACCCGGGGGCCATAGGTTTCACTAGTGGCTTCTCTCAAGATAGCATAAGTATTACGGTGGGTGAATAAATTACTGTCGAGCAATTGATAGAAAAGCGAGTAATTATGAGAATATGTAGGCATGATCATGTATATAGGCATCACGTCCGTGACAAGTAGACCCACTCCTGCCTGCATCTACTACTATTACTCCACACATCGACCGCTATCCAGCATGCATCTCGAGTATTAAGTTCAGAAGAACAGAGTAACACATTAGGTGATGACATGATGTAGAGGGATAAACTTGATACGTCTCCAATGTATCTATAATTTTCGATTGCTCCATGCTATTATATTATCTATTTTGGATGTTAATGGGCTTATTTTTACACTTTTATATTATTTTTGGGACTAACCTATTAACTGGAGGCCCGGCCCAAATTGCTGTTTTTTTGCCTATTTTAGTGTTTCGCCAAAAAGGAATATCAAACGGAGTCCAAACGAAATGAAACCTCTGGTAGCGTTATTTTTGGACAAATGTGATCCAGGAGACTTGGAGTGGATGTCAAGAAACAATCAAGGAGGCCATGAGGCAGGAGGCGCGCCCTCCACCCTCGTGGGCCCGTCGTTGCTCCACCGACCTACTTCTTCCTCCTATATATATCCATATACCCCGCAAACATCCAGGAGCACAACGAAACCCTATTTCCACCGCCGCAACCTTCTGTACCTAAGAGATCCCATCTTGGGGCCTTTTCCAGAGCTCCGCCGGAGGGGGCATTGATCACAGAGGGCCTCTACATCAACTCCATGGCCCCTTCGATGATGTGTGAGTAGTTTACTTCATACCTTCAGGTCCATAGCTAGTAGCTAGATGGCTTCTTCTCTCTCTTTGGATCTCAATACAAAGTTCTCCTCGATTCTCTTGGAGATCTATTCGATGTAATCTTCTTTGGTGGTGTGTTTGTCGAGATCCGATGAATTGTGGGTTTATGATCAAGTTTATCTATGTACAATATTTGAATCTTCTCCGAATTCCTTTATGTATGATTGGTTTATCTTTGCAAGTGTCTTCGAATTATCAGTTTGGTTTGGCCTACTAGATTGATCTTTCTTGCAATGGGAGAAGTGCTTAGCTTTGGGTTCAATCTTGCGGTGCTCGATCCTAGTGACAGAAAGGGAAATGACACGTATTGTATTGTTGCCATCGAGGATAAAAAGATGGGGTTTACATCATATTGCATGAGTTTCTCCCTCTACATCATGTCATCTTGCTTAAGGCGTTACTCTGTTCTTATGAACGTAATGCTCTAGATGCATGCTGGATAGCAGTCGATGTGTGGAGTAATAGTAGTAGATGCTGGCAGGAGTCGGTCTACTTGTCGTGGACGTGATGCCTATATACATGATCATACCTAGATATTCTCATAATTATTTGCTTTTCTATCAATTGCTCGACAGTAATTTGTTCACCCACCGTAATACTTATGCTATCTTGAGAGAAGCCACTAGTGAAACCTATGGCCCCTGGGTCTATTCTCCATCATACAAGTTTCCAATCTATTTTATTTTGCAATCTTTACTTTCAATCTATATCATAAAAATACCAAAACTATTTATCTTATTATTATCAGATCTCACTCTTGCAAGTAGCCGTGAAGGGACTGACAACCCTTTATCGCGTTGGTTGCGAGATCCTTATTTGTGTGTGTAGGTACGAGGTGACTCGTGCGTGGTCTCCTACTGGATTGATACCATGGTTCTCAAAAACTGAGGGAAATAATTACGCTGCTTTACTACACCACCATTTTCTCTTCAAGGGAAAACCAACGCAGTGCTCAAGAGGTAGCAAGAAGGATTTCTGGCGCCGTTGCCGGGGAGATTGCACCAAGTCAAGTCAAGATTTGATCTCCCGTCAACGAGCCATTTCTGGCGCCGTTGCCGGGGAGATCTACGCCAAGTCAAGACATACCAAGTACCCATCACAACTCTTATCCTTCACATTACATTATTTGCCATTTCCTCTCGTTTTCCTCTCCCCCACTTCACCCTTGCCGTTTTATTTGTCCTCTTTTTCCGTTCCCCTTCTCTTTTTTCAATTTGCCTATTTTGCTTCTTCGCTTGTTTGCTTGTGTGTGGGATTGATTGCTTGTCATGATGGCTCAAGATAATACTAAATTGTGTGACTTTGCCAATACCAACAATAATGATTTTATTAGCACTCCGATTGCTCCTCTTACCAATGTTGAATCTTGTGAAATTAATACTGCTTTGCTGAATCTTGTCATCAAAGATCCATTTTGTGGCCTTCCTAGTGAAGATGCCCCTTCCCATCTAAACAACTTTGTTGATTTGTGTGATACGCAAAAGAAGAAAGATGTGGATAATGATATTGTTAAACTTAAGCTATTTCCGTTTTCACTTAGAGATCGTGCTAAAGCTTGGTTTTCGTCTTTGCCTAAAAATAGTATTGATTCATGGAATAAGTGCAAAGATGCTTTTATCTCTAAGTATTTTCCTCCCACCAAGATCATCTCTCTTAGAAACGATATTATGAATTTTAAGAAACTTGATCATGAACATGTTGCACAAGCTTGGTAGAGGATGAAATTAATGATACGTAATTGCCCTACACATGGATTGAATTTATGGATGATTATACAAACTTTTTATGCCAGATTGAATTTTGCTTCTAGAAATCTTTTAGATTCGGCCGTGGGAGGCACTTTTATGGAAATCACTTTAGGAGAAGCTACCAAAATCCTAGATAATATTATGGTTAATTATTCTCAATGGCACACGGAAAGATCTACTAGTAAAAAAGTGCATGCAATCAAAGAGATTAATGTTTTGAGTGGAAAGATGGATGAACTTATGAAATTATTTGCTAATAAGAGTGCTCCTACTGATTCTAATGATATGCCTTTGTCTACTTTGATTGAGAATAATAATGAATCTATGGATGTGAATTTTGTTGGTAGGAACAATTTTGGTAATAACGCGTATAGAGGTAATTTTAATTCTAGGCCGTTTCCTAGTAATTCCTCTAATAATTATGGTAATTCCTACAACAATTCTTATGGAAATTATAATAAGATGCCCGCTAATTTTGAATCTAGTATTAAAGAATTTATTACTTCGCAAAAGAGTTTCAATGCTTTGATTGAAGAAAAAATGCTTAAGATTGATGAGTTGGCTAGGAACGTGGATAGAATTTCTCTTGATGTTGATTCTTTGAAACTTATATATATTCCACCTAAGCATGATATCAATGAGTCTCTCAAATCCATGAGAATTTCCATTGATGAGTGCAAAGAAATAACCGCTAGGATGCGTGCTAAGAAAGATTGCTTTGTGAAAGCGTGTTCTTCTAGTTTTCATGATAATAAGGATGAAGATCTAAAAGTGATTGATGTGTCCCCTATTAAATCTTTGTTTTTCAATATGAATCTTGATAATGATGGGACTGGAGATGAGTCAACTTCAGTTAGAAGGCATCCCAAAAATTTGGAGTTTTTAGATCTTGATGCAAAAATTGTTAAAAGTGGGATTGAAGAGGTTAAAACTTTAAATAGCAACGAACACACTATCTTGGATTTCAAGGAATTTAATTATGATAATTTCTATTTGATAGATTGTATTTCCTTGTTTCAATCCGTGCTAAATTCTCCTCATGCTTATAGTCAAAGTAAAGCTTTTACTAAACATATCGTTGATGCTTTGATGCAATCTTATGAAGAAAAACCTGAGTTGGAAGTTTCTATCCCTAGAAAACATTATGATGAGTGGGAACCTACAATTAAAATTAAAAATAAAGATCATGAATGCTATGCTTTGTGTGATTTGGGTGCTAGTGTTTCCACAATCCCAAAAACTTTGTGTGATTTGCTAGGTTTCCGTGAATTTGATGATTGTTCTTTAAACTTGCACCTTGCGGATTCCACTATTAAGAAACCTATGGGAAATATTAATGATGTTCTTATTGTTGCAAATAGGAATTGTGTGCCCGTATATTTCATTGTTCTTGATATATATTGCAATCCTTCATGTCCTATTATTCTTGGTAGACCTTTCCTTAGAACGATTGGTGCAATTATTGATATGAAGGAAGGGAGTATTAAATTCCAATTTCCGTTAAGGAAAGGCATGGAACACTTCCCTAGAAAGAAAATTAAATTACCATATGAATCTATTATGAGAGCCACTTATGGATTGCCTACCAAAGATGGCAATACCTAGATCTAGCCTCGCTTTTATGCCTAGCTAGGGGTGTTAAACGATAGCGCTTGTTGGGAGGCAACCCAATTTTATTTTTATTCCTTGCTTTTTGATCCTGTTTAGTAATAAATAATTTATCTAGCCTCTGATTTGGTTGTGTTTTTTGTGTTTAATTAGTGTTTGTGCCAAGTAGAACCATTGGGAAGACTTGGGGAAAGTCTTTTTGATCTTGCTGTAAAAAACAGAAACTTCAGCGCTCACGAGAATTGCTGCCATTTTTATTGGAGAGTTACATTTAGTTAATTATTTTTTCAGATGATTAATAGATAAATTTTTCACGTCCAGAAATTTATTTTAGAATTTTTGGGGTTCCATAAGTTTGCTTTAGTTACAGATTACTTCAGACTGTTCTGTTTTTGACAGATTCTGTTTTTTCATGTGTTGTTTGCTTATTTTAATGAATCTATGGCTAGTAAAAGAGTTTATAAACCATAGAGAAGTTGTAATATTGTAGGTTTAACACCAATATAAATAAATAATGAGTTCATTACAGTACCTTGAAGTGGTGTTTTTTTTCTTTCGCTAATGGAGCTCACGAGATTTTCTTGTTAAGTTTTGTGTTGTGAAGTTTTCAAGTTTTGGGTAAAGATTTGATGGATTATGGAACAAGGAGTGGCAAGAGGCTAAGCTTGTGGATGACAATGGCACCCCAAGGTCAAATACAAGAACACCAAAAATCCTAAGCTTGGGGATTCCCCGGAAGGCATCCCCTCTTTTGTCTTCGTTCATGGTAACTTTACTTGGAGCTATATTTTTATTCGCCACATGATATGTGTTTTGCTTGGAGCATCTTGTATGATTTGAGTCTTTTCTTTTTAGTTTACCACAATCATCCTTGCTGTACACACCTTTTGAGAGAGACACACATGAATTGGAATTTATTAGAATACTCTATGTGCTTCACTTATATCTTTTGAGCTATATAGTTTTTGCTCTAGTGCTTCACTTATATCTTTTAGAGCACGACAGTGGTTCTATTTTATAGAAATAATTGATCTCTCATACTTCACTTATATTATTTTGAGAGTCCTTTAGAACAACATGGCAGTTTGCTTTTAGGCATAATAAAAACTTAATACTAAGAGAAGTTTGATACTTGATGATTGTTTTGAGATATGGAGATGGTGATATTAGAGTCATGCTAGCTGAGTAGTTGTGAATTTGAGAAATAATTGTGTTGAAGTTTGTGATTCCCGTAGCATGCACGTATGGCGAACCATTATGTGATGAAGTCGGAGCATGATTTATTTATTGATTGCCTTCCTTATGAGTGGCGGTCGGGGACGAGCGATGGTCTTTTACTACCAATCTATCCCCCTAGGAGCATGTGCATAGTACTTTGTTTCGATAACTAATAGATTTTTGCAATAAGTATGTGAGTTCTTTATGACTAATGTTGAGTCCATGGATTATACGCACCCTCACCCTTCCACATTTTCTAGCCTCTCTAGTACCGTGCAAATTTCGCCGGTACCATAAACCCACCATATACCTTCCTTAAAACAGCCACCATACCTACCTATCATGGCATTTCCATAGCCATTCTGAGATATATTACCATGCAACTTTCCACCATTCTGTTATTATGACACGCTTCATCATTGTCATATTGCTTTGCATGATCATGTAGTTGACATCGTATTTGTGGCAAAGCCACCGTTTATAATTTTTTCATACATGTCACACTTGATTCATTGCATATCCCGGTACACTGCTGGAGGCATTCACATAGAGTCATATTTTGTTCTAAGTATTGAGTTGTAATTCTTGAGTTGTAAGTAAAAATAAGTGTGATGATCATCATTATTAGAGCATTGTCCAGGTGAGGAAAGGATGATGGAGACTATGATTCCCCCACAAGTTGGTATGAGACTCTGGACGAAAAATAAAAAAATAAAAAAAGAGAAAAGAGGACAAAAACAGGAGGCCCAAATAAAAAATAAAAAATGGGAGAAAAAGAGAGAAGGGACAATGTAACTATCCTTTTTCCACACTTGTGCTTCAAAGTAGCACCATGATCTTCATGATAGAGAGTCTCATATGTTGTCACTTTCATAAACTATTGGGAATTTTACATTATAGAACTTGGCTTGTATATTCCAATGATGGGCTTCCTCAAATTGCCCTAGGTCTTCGTGAGCAAGCAAGTTGGATGCACACCCACTTAGTTTCTTTTGTTGAGCTTTCATGCCCTTATAGCTCTAGTGCATCCGTTGCATGGCAATCCCTACTCACTCACATTGATATCTATTAATGGGCATCTCCATATCCCATTGATACGCCTAGTTGATGTGAGACTATCTTCTCCTTTTTTTCTCTACAACCACCATTCTATTCCACCATAGTGCTATATCCATGGCTCACGCTCATATATTGCGTGAAGATTGAAAAAGTTTGAGAACATCAAAAGTATGAAACAATTGCTTGGCTTGTCATCGGGGTTGTGCATGATTTAATATTTTGTGTGATGAAGATAGAGCATAGCCAGACTATATGATTTTGTAAGGATAACTTTCTTTGGCCATGTTATTTTGAGAAGACATGATTGCTTAGTTAGTATGCTTGAAGTATTATTATTTCTATGTAAATATTAAACTCTTAACTTGAATCTTTTGGATCTGAACATTCATGACACAATAAAGAAAAATTACATTGAGAAATATGTTAGGAGGCATTCCACGTCAAAAATTATGTTTTTATCATTTACCTACTCGAGGACGAGCAGGAATTAAGCTTGGGGATGCTTGATACGTCTCCAACATATCTATAATTTTTTATTGCTCCATGTTATTATATTATCTATTTTGGATGTTAATGGGCTTATTTTTACACTTTTATATTATTTTTGGCACTAACCTATTAACCGGAGGCCCAACCCAAATTGCTATTTTTTGCCTATTTTAGTGTTTCGCCGAAAAGGAATATCAAACGGAGTCCAAACGAAATGAAACCCTCGGGAGCATTATTTTTGGAACAAACATGATCCAGGAGACTTGGAGTGGACGTCAAGAAACAATCGAGGAGGCCACGAGGCAGGGGGCGCGCCCGCCCCCTAGGCGCGCCCTCCACCCTCGTGGGCCCCTCGTTGCTCCACCGACCTACTTCTTCCTCTTATATATATCCATATACCCCGCAAACATACAGGAGCACGAAGAAACCCTATTGCCACCGCCGCAACCTTTTATACCCAAGAGATCCCATCTTGGGGCCTTTTTCGGAGCTTCACCGGAGGGGGCATTGATCATGGAGGGCCTCTACATGAACTCCATGGCCCCTCCAATGATATGTGAGTAGTTTACTTCAGACCCTCGGGTCCATAGCTAGTAGCTAGATGGCTTCTTCTCTCTCTTTGGATCTCAATACAAAGTTCTGCTTGATTCTCTTGGAGATCTATTCGATGTAATCTTCTTTTGCGGTGTGTTTGTCGAGATCCGATGAATTGTGGTCTTATGATCAAGTTTATCTATGAACAATATTTGAATCTTCTCTGAATTCTTTTATTTATGATTGGTTTATCTTTGCAAGTCTCTTCGAATTATTAGTTTGGTTTGGCCTACTAGATTGATCTTTCTTGCATTGGGAGAAGTGCTTAGCTTTGGGTTCAATCTTGCAGTGCTCGATCCCAGTGACAGAAAGGGAAACGACACGTATTGTATTGTTGCCATCGAGGATAAAAAGATGGGGTTTGCATCATATTTCATGTGTTTATCCCTCTACATCATGTCATCTTCCTTAAGGCGTTACTCTGTTCTTATGAACTTAATACTCTAGATGCATGCTGGATAGCGGTCGATGTGTGGAGTAATAGTAGTAGATGCAGGCAGGAGTCAGTCTACTTGTCGCGAACGTGATGCCTATATACATGATCATACCTAGATATTCTCATAATTATTCGCTTTTCTATCAATTGCTTGACAGTAATTTGTTCACCCACCGTAATACTTATGCTATCTTGGGAGAAGCCACTAGTGAAACCTATGGCCCCGGGTCTATTCTCCATCATACAAGTTTCCAATCTATTTTATTTTGCAATCTTTACTTTCAATCTATATCATAAAAATACCAAAAATATTTATCTTATTATTATCATCTCTATCAGATCTCACTCTTGCAAGTGGCCGTGAAGGGATTGACAACCTCTTTATCGCGTTGGTTGTGAGGTTCTTATTTGTGTGTGTAGGTACGAGGTGACTCGCGCATGGTCTCCTAATGGATTGATACCTTGGTTCTCAAAAACTGAGGGAAGTACTTATTCTGCTTTACTGCACCACCCTTCCCTCTTCAACGAAAAACCAATGCAGTGCTCAAGAGGTAGCAAAACTCAAGCAATATGATATAAACCCCATCTTTTTATCCTCGACGGCAACAATACAATACGTGTCATTTCCCCTTCTGTCACTAGGATCGAGCATCACAAGATTGAACCCAAAGCTAAGCACTTCTCCCATTGCAAGAAAAATCAATCTAGTAGGCCAAACCAAACTGATATTTCGAAGAGACTTGCGAAGATAACCAATCATGCATAAAAGAATTCAGAGAAGATTCAAATATTGTTCATAGATAAACTTGATCATAAACCCACAATTCATCGGATCTCGACAAACACACCGCAAAAGGAGTTACATCGAATAGATCTCCAAGAAGATCGAGGAGAACATTGTATTGAGATCGAAAGAGAGAGAAGAAGCCATCTAGCTAATAACTATGGACCCGAAGGTCTAAAGTAAACTACTCACACATCATCGGAGGGGCCATGGAGTTGATGTAGAGGCCCTTCGTGATCAATGCCCCCTCCGGCGGAGCTCCGGAAAAGGCCCCAAGATGGGATATCTTGGGTAGAGAAGGTTGCGGCGGTGGAAATAGGGTTTCGTGGTGCTCCTGGATGTTTTCGGGGTATATGGATATATATAGGAGGAAGAAGTAGGTCGGTTGAGCCACGAGGGGGAGGGCGCGCCTAGGGGAGTAGGTGTCGGTGTCAAAACCGGCGGATCTCGGGTAGGGGGTCCTGAAATGTGTCTCTAGGATCGATGGTAAAAGGAGACAGGGGACCCAATGTTTACCCAGGTTCGGGCCCTCTCTATGGAGGTAATACCCTACGTCCTGCTTGATTAATATTGATGAATATGGGTGTTACAAGAGTTGATCTACCATGAGATCGTAATGGCTAAACCCTAGAAGGCTAGCCTATGTAGGTATGGTAATGAGTATACGTGTTGTCCTCTCCGGACTATCCCCTTTGGTTTATATAGACACCAAGGGGATCTAGGGTTTACATGGAGTAGGTTACATAAGAAGGAATCTTCGGTCGCCAAGCTTGCCTTCCACGCCAAGTAGAGTCCAATCCGTACACGATGCAGTCTTCGGCCTTCATGTCTTCACAGCCCATCAGTCCGGCCCGTGGATAACAGGCCGGACGCCCGAGGACCCCTTGGTCCAGGACTCCCTCGGTAGCCCCTGAACCTGGCTTTTAATGATGAGGAGTTCGGCGCACTGATTGTCTTCGACATTGTAAGGCGAGTTCCCTTTTCTCCGAACTCACATCTTCCGATGCAATGATCATATCCTGACCTGTTACACACACCATACACAACCATAGAGAGAATATAATATTTGTACGAATCCAATCTGTTGACAGCTTTTTTCCAACACGTCATAGCGTCTGTCCGGTTATAATTTCGAACCGTTTTTCTTCTGCCATTTCACGCTTCGAGACGTGGTTGCTATTGGCGCGTCTTGTCAAAATAGAGATCGTGTCCCCTTATTGCGGGATTCTCATCAATGCGGGCATGGGTAACTCAACCGCGCCGTTTATACAGCCCTAGGGAACAGGCGAATCCTAAGGCGAGTGAGGAGGCGTTTTAATATTTGCTGCCTTTATAAGGGGATAAGGATTCACCCCTCCTTTCCTCACGCTCTCTCTCCGTCTCCGCCTTTCCGATCTCAAGCTCCAGCTCCCGAGTTCTTATCTCCTTTCCACTCAAGCAACCATGTCCGGATCTGGTGGTCAGGGCAAGTAGATGGTCTGCTCCGTCAAGGAGGAGGACATTACTAAGCTCCGGGCGGCCGGATATTTGGCGAAAGAGATCGCCCATCGTCTGCCAGCCTAGGGACAAGTCGACCCCACGCCGGAGCCCACACAAAGGGTAGTATTCCTCCCCCATTTCTTCCACAGGCTAGGGTTTCCACTCCACCCTTTCGTCCACGGGCTGACGTACTACTACGGGATAGATTTCCATGATCTATCCCCGAATTCTTTCCTCAACATCTCGGCGTTTATCATCGTGTGTGAGGCCTTCCTCCGCATCCATCCCCACTTCGGGCTATGGCTCAAAATCTTCAATGTGAAGCAGAAGGTGATGGAGGGCCAGCACGCGGAGTGCGGAGGGGCCATGGTGAGCAAGCTATCCAACGTCTCATGGCCCAAAGGCACCTTTGTGGACACAGTAAAGGAGTGGCGGAAGCAGTGGTTCTATATTATAGAACCTCGCGGCACCACCTGGGTCGCAGCTGCTGAATTCCGCTCCAGCGCTCCCATGCGACTCACCTCCTGGGTCGAGAAGAGTCCGGACTGGTGTGCACCTGACGAGCTGATAGTGCTGCAGACGCGCGTTCAAAGCATGGTGACCAAGGACATCAAGCTCATTGACGTTATCTAGGTGATGCTAATATGTCGGATTCTTCCGTGCCAGCGCCACAGCCGCCCTTTATGGGAGTTCAATTCGAAGAAGCACCAGACCCTGAAAAGGCTCTTCGATACTTCTCACAAAGGGGCCTGGAAGTTTCTCTTTAAGGGCAACAAGAAGCCACTGTCCACAGACTCAGACCGTGGTCACAATTGCAGCTGCCCCGCCAGCGAGGTATGTTACTTTTGATGTACTCCCAACTTAAATGTTTCGAGGATGATGTCTGAGATTTTAGTATTGCTCCCTCGGGACTGGGTGGAGAGGGCGAAGCGGATCCAGTGTCTGGCTCCGTTGCCCGAAGAACCAGTCATCCCGCGCCTGGCGAAGATGCTGGTGCCGGCGCCATATACGGCGCCGGAGAAGAAGGCCAAGGGGGCCAAGATTGGCCCCCTCGCAAGGGCACTTCGGACGCGACGTCCGAAGATGACGAGGCCCATTCCTCTGTCCCTGAGGACAGTGACGAGGAAGAGGAGGAGGAGGAGGGAAACAACCCTCCTCCTGAGGAGAGGAAGAAGAAGAGGGTGGCCTCAGCACATCTGGAGGTGAAAGCGCCCAAAAAGGGGAAGGGCGCCCCAATGGTCAACACCGCGTGGGACGCTGGCAGTAGTCCGGAACGTCACCCACGTACTAGGCCCCAGGCCGCATCGTAAGTGACATGGCTTATTCATGCGCATATCAGCCCTTTCTTTTTATTAACATGGTTAATCCACACTGTTGCAGTTTGGCCCGCGACCTTATCCAGCGATCCTCATCTGGAAGTTCGTTGGCTCCGTCGGAGATGGCGAGCAAGTTGCCACTGCCTGCTTACTCCCCCGAGGCCAGGGACGACACCGAAGTGTTATCCCGAAGGACCACTCTGAGGGGAGGGGCCCAAGACGTTGTCTGGGAGGCGCCACAAGGCGGGACCTCCACTGCCGGACACACGGGGGAGTCAATCCCCATGGAGACTGGCAAAGAGGGCCGTATCCAGTTCAGCCCTCAGCCGAATACGATTCCGGAGACCAATATGGCTCCGGAGTCTGGCGAGCAGCCCCCTTTGAAGGAGGGGGGGTGCGTCGCCTCCACCAGTGGCTCCTGTCCATCCAGGAGCGCCAGATGACCTGATGGGGGCACTACGAAGCGACTCCGTCATCGACGAGCACCGCATCCTTATGGGTGTGGTGATTGAGAAGGTTCAGTCCGCCAAGAGCGGACTGAATGAAGCGTGCAACAGCTTGTTAACAGGTTTCGAGGTAAGAAAGAGAAAAACCCCGTATAGTCTGTAGCCCCTGAGACGATGTCCTGTGTTCAGCGAGTAGAACTGGACAGGGGATCAATCCTTAATTATAAGAGGCTGACTGAATATGTATCGATAAGCAGGCGTCCCTGTTGTCCCGACCTCGCATGCTGCCAAGGTCTCCGAGCTGAAGCGGAGGCAGGAGTGGACCGAGAACGAGCTCGGTGGGGTTAAAGTTCGGCTCCAGGAGAAGCAAGGTGAGGAACGACTTGCTATATGTTCGAGAAAAGGTAAGCGTTGTATATTGATAGCAGTATTGTGATATGTGCAGAAGCCATGACCGAGGTTGAGGCCCTGAGGAAGGCCCTGGGCGAGGCCGAGGAGCAGGCTGTCCAACAGCAAGCCGCCCGTAAGAAGCTAAATGCCCAGGTCAAAGAAGTCCACCAGGAGCTCCAGGATGCGGTGAAAAAATGCGAGGCCTAGGAGCATGATGCGTCGGTTCGAGGGACCGAACTCGCCAAGGCTCGTCAGAGCATGGAGACCGCATGGAATGAGGCCCAGGCCGCCCTCCAGGAGATCTAGGAGGCCAAGAAGGTCGCGGTGGGTAAGGCATTTAAGATGCAAAGCAAGCATGCGAAGAAGCAGTACCTTTTACTAACCCGGGTTCAGAGTTCCCCAGGTGCTTTTGCAGATTTGCCACGCAGTGTATCAGACGCCGTGGAGTTCTATCGAGCCGAAGGAGGGGGTTCTTTGGAGAGGCTCTTTTGGTCGCAGTATGCGGCACCAGAGCATCCCGTATCCTTCACCGATCAGCTGAAACAGCTGGTGCAGCTGCATAGGGTGGCCGAACTAGCCGTTAAGGATTTAATAATCCGGCCGTGGCCAGCCGAAGCTATGCCTAGCAGCTACTTCGGACTTGTGAGGCGGATGGTGAATGCCTATCCTCGGTTGGACGTTATCAAGCGCTCCGTTTGTATTGAAGGTGCCCGTATGGCTTTCGCTCGCTGCAAGATGTGGTGGGCGAAGATGAACGTTGTTGAAGTCGCCAGCGGGCCGCCGTAGGGCAAGGAGCACCGCACCCCCGAGCGATATTTCGAGGATGTCGTAGAAGGGTCTCGACTTGTAGCGGCGCAATGTTCGCAGGACATTGTATTTGAATAAATGTATTCATGTTGCCTTTGTCTTGTATTATGGGAACAAAGCCGGTTTTCGTAAAGTAATTTAATTTATGCTTTGAATTGTTTCCTCATGTGCAGCCGTGTTGTGTGTAATCTGAGGGTTGGCCAGCCGTCAGCTTCTGCCCTCACGTAAATAATACGGAGGTGTTCGGGATGGAAGCTAAACAATCTTGATCCAATTACATGGTCCTTGAAGGAGTTGTTTAGCGCAGCGAACAAGGCAATCAGACTTCATGGCTTTAATGCCCTCACTTAGCCATAGGAGTTTTATAATAAAGCATGGGCGCAGCCCCTGGTTTAAGCCAGAGTACTGTCTGCATCTGATCGGGAAGTGCCGATCTCCTGCGTAACACGGAAAAAATCTCCAACGATTTATAACCCTCGAGTAGCTGACTGGCTCTCGCCGCATCATGACAGTTAGTTTTCGGCTTTCTCTACTGAGGTGCTCGTCTGGTCAAGGCCATGGCACAATCGCAATAGTTCTCCCTTTACTACCCTAGCCGATGGAGCGGAACGTAGGGTAGCAAGCACAGGAGCCGGGCAACCCAACTATTGACCAAAGACATGATTCGTAGCCAATGCATATAATGCTAAATTCGGGGACCGAACTTATATATAAGAAGTGTTCGGACTGTGTTGTTGTATTATGTGGCGACAAGTAGCCCCTGGCGAATATGAAACATAAAAGAGTGTTGATGCAGCAAATAGGCAGATCGAAATAAAACTAAGTAAGAAGCGAAAACCACAGAAACTGGGCCACGAACCATTTTTATTATAACTGGATGGATACGTCAAGGTGTATCTTGTACAGATGATGCGAGAATTATCTGGCCATTTAACATGCCAGAGTCGATAGGGCGCAGCGTGCGGGTCTTGAGAAATAAGTATGAATACCGTCAAGAAGAACGTATAAAGGTTACCCTACACACATGTGTTGCTTGCCTCTGTTGTATTGCAGTCCTTCTAAAGGACTTGACATCAGGCCCGCAGAAAAAGGTGCCTGAAACGAGAAAAAAGAAGTAAAAGTATGTGTGTCCGGGATCAGCCTGGCCGAATTGTAGACCCCGGGCTATCTCGTGCCTCCGTCGATGTCCATGGAATTTTGAGTGCGTAATTGTCTACGCATGGTACGAATGCCACTACCTCATTGGGGTTGGGACGGAGGCCGAATTGCTAATCGAGCTCTTGACGAGCCACGTTGTCTTGTTGCAGTGTAGTCCGGACCCTCTTGATAGTGTCCAGGGGCTCGGCAGCTGGATTATGATGCTTCTTGAGAAGGCCGCTCTGCACTCTTGCTGCTAGGGTGGCGGTTTGCTCCTCTGTTTGGAGGGAGAGTTCCGTATTGCCATTGACTGTTATGACGCTGTGTGGACCGGGCATCTTGAGCTTGAGATAAGCATAGTGTGGCACTGCATTCAATCTAGCAAAAGCGGTTCGTCCGAGCAGTGTGTGGTAGCCGCTGCGGAAGGGGACGATATCGAAGATTACCTCTTCGCTTCGGAAGTTGTCCGGAGAAGCAAAGACCACCTCCAGCGTGATTGAGCCCGTACAGCGGGCCTCTACACATGGTATGACTCGTTTAAAGGTAGTCTTTGTTGGTTTGATTCGTGGGGGATTAATGCCCATCTTCCGTACTGTATCCTGATATAGCAGGTTGAGGTTGCTTCCGCCATCCATCAGGACTCGTGTTAGGTGGAATCCGTCAATGATTGGGTCAGGGACCAGTGCGGCCGAGCCGCCGTGGCAGGTACTAGTCGGATGATCTCGTCGATCGAAGGTGATCGGAAATGACAACCATGGATTGAACTTCGAGGCGACTGGCTCTACCGCGTAGACGTCCCTGACTGCTCATTTGCGCTCCTTTATGGTGATGTGCGTGGCGTATATCATGTTCACCATTTTGACTTGGGGGGATTTCTTCTATCCCCCGGTGTTCGGCTGCCGGGGCTCTTCATCCTCGTCCTCACTTTGTGAAACCTTTTCTTTATTTTCAGCATTTAACTTGCCAGCCTGCTTGAAGACCAAACCATCCCTGTTGGTATGATTGGCTTGCTTAGCCGGGGTGCCATGAATTTGGCACGGATGGTCGAGTATGTGGTCTAGGCTGGAAGGTCCTTCGTTATTTCTTTTGTAGGGTTTCTTCCGTTGGCCGGACTTGGAGCCACTGAATCCGGCGTTGACTGTGGTGTCCTCGGTGTTGTCGCCATTGCTTTTGCGTTTGTGTTTGTTGCGCCGGAGCTTACCGGTGTTGTTCTTGGCCTCGATGGGGTCTGCCTCGCTGGCTGTGTTTTTGCTACGAGCCAACCAGCTGTCCTCGCCTGCGCAAAAGCGGTTCATGAGTGTCGTAAGGGCTTCCATTGACTTCGGTTTTTCTTTTCCGAGGTGGCATGCTAGCCATTTGTCACGGATGCTGTGTTTGAAGGTTGCTAGGGCTTCGGCATCCGGACAGTCAATGATCTGGTTCTTTTTTGGTTAGGAACCTAGTCCAGAATTTTCTGGCTGATTCTCTGGGTTGTTGAACTATGTGGCTTAGGTCATCGGCATCTGGTGGCTGGACATAAGTTCCTTGGAAGTTGTCAAGGAAAGCCTCTTCCAAGTCCTCCCAGCTACCGATGGAGTTCTCAGGCAGGCTATTTAACCAGTGCCGAGCTAGTCCGTTGAGCTTAAGTGGGAGGTACATGATGGCATGGAGGTCGTCTCCTCGGGCCATGTGGATGTGGAGGATGAAATCCTCGATCCATACTGCCGGATTAGTTGTGTCATCGTATGATTCGATATTGATGGGCTTGAACCCCTCGGGGAATTCATGATCCAGTACTTCATATGTGAAGCAGAGCGGGTGTGCGGGGCCTCTATATCGGGTCGCATTGTGGCGGAGCTCGGATGGAGTTCGTCTGCGGCGTTCGGCCCGAGCGTGGTTAGGTTTGTCACGTCCGAATAGGTAGCTGTCGTCGTGCTTCGAGGCACGTCCTCACGATCTGTAAATCAATCTTGTGTGTCCTGCTCTACTGTCCAGAGTCTGTCGGAGGTCGTACATATGACTCCGGACTCTTCCGTCCCTATTTTGGCGGGGTGGTGGGGCGGTCTGCTGTTCGGCCCGAGTTGCCGCTTTATCTCGACCGCGGGGTGGCCATTCAGCCGTCCTGTCCTGACCACGTGGTGGTCGGTCCATACTATGTGAGGGAGATATGTGCCCTGACGCCTCCTCATCGAATTGAGGTAGCAGTCTTCGTTTAGGGTAGCTCTTGGCTGGGCGGTTGAGGCCGTGTTCTTCGGCTGTCAGAACGTCGGTCCATCTGTCGATGAGCAGGTCTTGTTCAGCTTGAAGTTGTTGTTGTTTCTTTTTTAGGCTCCTTGCCGTGGCTATGAGCTGAAGCTTAAAGTTCTCCTGCTCGAGAGGATCCTCAGGCACGATGAAATCTTTGTTTCCAAGGCTTGTCTCCTCGTTGGAGGTTGGACGGTAACTATCATCCTCCGAGTCATCTTCTATGGTCTGTTCTTCGGGGTTGTCTTGCCTGCTGTCATGTTCCTGTTTGGATGTAGCTCCGACAGGGTCTTCATTTTTTTTTGTCACCCGGAGTACTATTTTCTCCGGTGCCAGCATTGTCGTCCTGTGAGCGGCGGTGCTTGGGGCAGCGCTTGGGCCGCTGACGCTTGGACTATGTCTCAGAGGTTTTATTCACATCTAGCTCTTCTTTGTTGTTGCCAGATCCTTTAGGTGTATCAACCATGTACACGTCGAACGAAGAGGTAGCCATCCAACGTCCAGTGAATGGCGGGTCTTGGCCTTGCTCCTTGTCGGCATCGTCGTCCATACCGTCGATGTCTTCGGAGCCATAGTCAAGCACGTAGGTTAAGTCATCGACGATGGCTATGAAGTGGGTGGCGAGTGGGAAGCAGGATTCCTCATCATCCGTCTCTAGCTCGAACCGGATATAGTTCGGCTATGAGTCCTTCTCCAGGGACAAATTCTTTAAAGATGTTAGCACGTCACCCAAAGGCGAGTGCTGGAAAACGTCAGCGGCGCTGAACTCGAAAATCGATAACCGATCTAGCTCGGTGTCCGCGGGCATACACAATCCGGAATTTATAACCGGAGACGAGTCCGAAGTCCCGTTAAAGCGAATATTGTAGGGCGTCGGGTCCATGTGCGGCTCCAACGCCGCGGACTCTGCGGCCTCGGATGGCTCGATCTGCTTTGGCTCTAAGGTTGTTGCAGCCATAGGAACCATCTCCTGGGTGTGATCCAATGACAGATTTAAGTCATGTTCATCGGGATACGGGAGAGCGATCGCTGCGGGCTCAAATCCCTCGAAGATCAGGTCTCCCCGGATATCCGTGTCATAGTTTACACTATTGAATCTGATCTGATGGCCGGGGCGTAGCTGTCGATCTGGTCCAGATGACCAAGCAAGTTGGCCGGCAGTACGAAGCCGCCGAATACGAAGATCTGTTAGGGGAGGAAAATTCCTCCTTGGACGGCATCATTATTGACGATTGAAGGGGCATCGAACCTTTTGTCAATGGCACAGGGGAACTCTCAATGAAAGCACCAATGTCGGTGTCAAAACCTGTGGATCTCGGGTAGGGGGTCCCGAACTGTGCGTCTAGGATCGATTGTAACAGGAGACAGGGGACCCAATGTTTACCCAGGTTCTGGCCCTCTCTATGGAGGTAATACCCTACGTCATGCTTGATTGATATTGATGAATATGGGTGTTACAAGAGTTGATCTACCACAAGATTGTAATGGCTAAACCCTAGAGACCTAGCCTATGTAGGTATGGTAATGAGTATACGTGTTGTCCTCTCCGGACTATCCCCTTCGGTTTATATAGACACCGAGGGGGTCTAGGGTTTACATGGAGTCGGTTACATAAGAAGGAATCTTCGGTCGCCAAGCTTGCCTTCCACGCCAAGTAGAGTCCAATCCGGACACGGTGCAGTCTTCGGCCTTCATGTGTTCACAGCACATCAGTCCGGCCCGTGGATAACAGGCTGGACGGCCGAGGACCCCTTGGTCCAGGACTCCTCAGTAGGCGTGCCCCCTGCCTCGTGGCCGCCTTGTTGGTTGCTTGACGTCCACTCCCAGTCCTATGGATCGCGTTTGTTCCAAAAATCACGCTCCCGAAGGTTTCATTCCGTTTGGACTCCATTTGATATTCCTTTTCTGCAAAACACTGAAATAGGCAAAAAAACAGCAATTTGCACTGGGCCTTGGGTTAATAGATTAGTCCCAAAAATAATATAAAAGTGTAAAATAAAGCCCATTAACATCCAAAACAGAATATATAATAGCATGGAACAATAAAAAATTATAGATACGTTGGAGACGTATAACTCCTGCCAGTTGCCGATAACCTTAACAAAACATGATCATCTTATACAACAATTTATATCTTATCACGTCTTGACCATATCACATCACAACATGCCCTGCAAAAACAAGTTAGACGTCCTCTACTTTGTTGTTGCAAGTTTTACGTGACTACTACGGGCTTCTAGCAAGAACCGTTCTTACCTACGCATCAAAAACCACAATGTAGTATAGTGATTGCTTTTTGATCTTCAGAAAGAACCCTGTTCATTGAAACCGATTCAACTAAAGTTGGAGAAACAGACACCCACTAGCCACGTGTGTGCGAAGCACGTCGGTAGAACCAGTCTCGCGTAAGCGTACGCGTAATGTCGGTTTGAGCCGCTTCATCCAACAATACCGCTGAGTCAAGAATCAACTAGTGACGACAAGCAATATGTATATACTCA
The DNA here is from genome assembly GCF_018294505.1 of Triticum aestivum. Taxonomy (NCBI): domain Eukaryota; kingdom Viridiplantae; phylum Streptophyta; class Magnoliopsida; order Poales; family Poaceae; genus Triticum; species Triticum aestivum. Next base: position 389,834,468 of record NC_057806.1, on the reverse strand, counting down.
CGCCCACAACTCCTTTTTGTTCTACTCGTGCATATAACATCTACGCATAGACCTGGCTTGGATGCCACTGTTGGGGAACGCAGTAGTTTCAAAAAAAATCCTACGCACACGCAAGATCTATCTAGGTGATGCATAGCAATGAGAGGGAAGAGTATAGTCCATGTACCCTTGTAGACCGTAAGCGTAAGCGTTATGACAACGCGGTTGATGTAGTCTGCACGATCCGACCGATCCTAGCACCGAAGATATGGTACCTCCGCGATCTGCACACGTTCGGTGATGATGAACGTACCGACGCAGGACTTCGCCTAAGCACTGCAACGATATGACCGAGGTGGACTATGGTGGAGGGGGGCACCGCACACGGCTAAACAATGTCAACTTGTGTGTTCTAGGGTGCCCCCCTGCCCCCGTATATAAAGAGCAAGGGGGAGGCCGGCCGGCCCTTGGGGCGCCCAAGGAGGGGAGGAATCCTCCTCCGAGTAGGAGTAGGATTCATCCTTTTCTAGTCCTACTAGGAGGGGGAGGAAGGAGTAGGAGAGGGAAAGGGAAAAAGGGGGGCGCCCCCCTCCTAGTCCAATTTGGACTCAAGGGGGAGGGTCGCGCGACCTGCCCTGGCCGCCCCTCTCTCTCTCCACTAAGGCCCATCTAGGCCCATTAGTTCCCCGGGGGGGTCCCGATAACCCTCCGGCACTCTGGTTTTATCCGAAACCACCCGGAACACTTCCGGTGTCCGAATATAGCCGTCCAATATATAAATCTTTATGTCTCGACCATTTCAAGACTCCTCGTCATGTCCGTGATCACATCCAGGACTCCGAACCACCTTCGGTACATCAAAACACATAACTCATAATACCAATCGTCATCAAACGTTAAGTGTGCGGACCCTACGGGTTCGAGAACTATGTAGACATGACCGAGACCCATCTCCGGTCAATAACCAATAGCGGAACCTGGATGCTCATATTGGTTCCTACATAATATACGAAGATCTTTATCGTTCAAATCGCATAACAACATACGTTGTTCCCTTTGTCATCGGTATGTTACTTGCCCAAGATTCGATCATCGGTATCATCATACCTAGTTCAATCTTGTTCCCGGCAAGTATCTTTACTCATTCCATAATACTTCATCCCGCAACTAACTCATTAGTCACATTGCTTGCAAGTCTTATAGTGATGAGCATTACCGAGAGGGCCCAAAGATACCTCTCCGATACACGGAGTGACAAATCCTAATCTCGATCTATGCCAACCCAACAAACACCATTAGAGACACCTGTAGAGCATCCTTATAATCACCCAGTAACGTTGTGACGTTTGATAGCACACTAAGTGTTCCTCCGGTATTCGGGAGTTGCATAATCTCATAGTCATAGGAACATGTATAAGTCATGAAGAAAGCAATAGCAATAAACTAAATGATCATTATGCTAAGCTAACGGATGGGTCTTGTCCTGTTGGAGATATGCCCTAGAGGCAATCATGTATGATGATATTTCCTATGTGTTTATGAATAAAGATAGTCATTGGGCAGTATCAATGATGTGTATCGGCAAGTACGTGACTTGTTTGTGGGACTATACATTGTATGATGACTGTCCTAAAAGGTCCCTAGTCGAAATGGCTGTGTGGACGCGCAACCAACTAGACTAGCATATGACACGGTCGATGGCTTGGTCTCACTAGCCATGGAGCATTGGATGCTAACCGGATAATATGGGCTTGGAAGGATCTGGTCGGATTCGACTTAGTCGGATCCGAGTCGAGATAAGGTCCGAGTCGGACAGACCCAACTATGAGACGCGGCAATATGTCATCTGTGAGTCTCTAGTACAACATATGTTCTATGTCCTAAGACCTGAGCTGACGCATGTACTTGGGATGGTGATAGACTTGCTTTGGGCCGGCCAAATGCTACTCCGTAACTGGGTAGTTATAAAGGTAGGTTTCGATTTGTCCAGAACCATGCTGCGAGACATGGTCGAGCAAGATGGGATTTTCCCCTCTGACCAGGAGAGATATACTCTGGGCCCCTCGTGTGATCCGACCAAGATAAGCATGGCCATGCGACAAGGATTATGAGATAATCCGGTTTGTGGTCGGCATCACTGGAACGAGAAAGAGGTCGGGCTAGCACAAGGATGACATACTCGCCTTGAGCTCGACAACATATATCGTGTGGCAAAAGGAATGGAAGTATGATGTACATGTTTGCTAACCAGCTTCATAGTCTGCTTGGTGTTCGGCATGCCTTGCTAGAAGCTGCTACCAACCGTGCAGTTCGGAGGTGATCCGAACTGCGACCAAGCCGACTTGAACCTAAGGGGGCGCGCACTTAAGGGAAGGAACCTACGAGGTCGGATCCGAGGACACTGGTCGGATGTGATCCGAACTATATTCGGATTGTGGCCGAGTAGACTTATGGGCTTTAGGGTTCGTGCGAGGCCCAAGTGTTGAGCCCACGACGGACGCCTATATATATTGGACGTGCCGCACACTCACGCGTTTGATCGCTTCGGCGCTGTCACTAGGGTTTGCATGTGTTGCGAATAAACACCTCCACTCGCCGCCGGTTGTGTGATCGGACCTAGCAGTCCATCGCACGATGTTCCTCCTGCACGCGCGGATACCGTTAGAGGTGGTGCACTTGTGCCGCTCCGGCGAACCTGTACATGGGAACCAACTACTGGCTATACGAGGGAGATCGAACGAGGAGGAGACGATCCACGCGGACGCGCTGCCCCAACTCTTCTTCCGTTGTACGGCAACGAACTGTGATCCATCTCCCGTAGCATGTTCTTGGTTGTTATGCGTGTAGGAAATTTTAATTTGCAGTCGACGCATCCTACCATAGATCCCAACATGTCCATCACATCATTCTCTAATGATGTGATCCCGTTCATAAAATGACAACACATGTCCATGGCTAGGAAACTTAACCATCTTTGATTAACGAGCTAGTCAAGTAGAGGCATACTAGGGACACTCTGTTTGTCTGTGTATTCACACATGTAGTAAGTTTACGGTTAATACAATTCTAGCATGAATAATAAACATTTATCATGATAAAAGGAAATATAAATAACAACTTTATTATTGCCTCTAGGGCATATTTCCTTCATCTGTTTCTTCAACTTTAGTTGAATCGGATTCAATGAAAAGGGTTCTTTCTGAAGATCAAAAAGCAATCACTATACTACGTTGTGGTTTTTATGTCGTACGTAAGAACGGTTCTTGCTAAGCCCGTAGCAGCCACGTAAAACTTGCAACAACAAAGTAGAGGACGTGTAACTTGTTTTTGCAGGGCATGTTGTGATGTGATATGGCCTAGACATGATGAGATATAAATTGTTGTATAAGATGATAATTTTTTGTTAAAGTTATCGGCAACTGGCAGGAGCCTTGTGGTTGTCTCTTTATTGCATAAGATGCAGGCGCCATATAATTGCTTTACTTTATCGCTATGCGATAGCAATAGTTGCAAAAGCAATAGTTGGCGAGACGACCATCACTACAAAAAAATACACTTCCGTGATGATACGTGTTTGTCACAGTAGGTCACGTTTTCTGTCATGCATGTACATCCATGACAAATTTATGACAGAATCAAGATAGTCATACCTGTGCTATCGTAGAAGTGTTCCATGACATTACCAAAATTATCATCACGGAAGTGTCCACTTCCATGACGATAAATCGCGCGTCACAGAAGTGCTTTCGTCAAGGGTGACCGACACATGGCATCCACCGTAACGGAATGCCGTTAAGCTATCGGGTCCGGTTTTGGATCCGATAACCCGTTAACAACCCCGACCAATGGGGATTTTCCACGTGTAAAATCATCATTGGCTGGAGGAAACACGTGTCAGCTCCGTGTTGGCACAGGTGTCACTCATCCAATGGGCGAGATGCGCCTATGATATGTTAACACGTGGACCGTCCCAAAAGTGGACCTTAAAGTTTAAATGGGCCGGCCCAACTAAAGGCCCACAAGATTTTGCGGACCGTAATGGGATGGCCCAGCTAAAGGCCCACAAGATTTTGCGGGCCATAATGGGCCGGCCTAGGTAAAGGCCCCCAAGATTTTTGCGGGCCATAATGGGCCGGCCCAAGTGAAGGCCCACAAGATTTTTGTGGACCATAATGGGCTGGACTAGCTAAAGGCCCACGAGATTTCGCTGACATTAATGGGCCGGCCCAGCTGTAGGCCCACGAGATTTCGCTGACATTAACTCACTTCCATGTTTTGGGCCAAATGTCGGCCCATATTTGATCCGGTCCATTAATGGCCTGCCATGTTCCGGGCCTAATAATGGCCCATATGAGATCTGGCCCGTTAAAAGCCTACCACATTCTGGGCCAAATGACGGCCCAGATCAGGTTTGGCCCTTTAAGAGGCTTTAGGCTAAATTATAGCCCATATCAGATTCGGCCCGTCAACTGGACGCTACGCTTTTGGGCCCATTTGCTAAAGACCCATTTAGTAATTCGGCCGGATATTAGTTTCGTCCTGTGTAGCGACCAGACCTCAAACGGTCCAATCTCTGTGCTTAGGTGTCATCCCTGGATCAGTAATGCTGACACCACACGGTACTTGAAGGATTTATAACAGAGTAGCAATCACACACTTATTACATCGAGTGTCTCAAAAGAGAACCTATTACAATAAATATGGCTTATGGCCATCTAATAACGATAACAGCGGAAGGCTTGGAAGATAAGTGAGTCCATCAACTCCAACGGCATCACTGAGTATAGAACCACGAGCTAAAGGCACCTTAATCATCGTCTGAAAAGTCTGCAACATGAACGTTGCAGCCTGAAACCGGTCAGCACATGGAATATGCTGGCAAGGTAACAAATAGAGAGCAATGAAAATAATAAGCTATACTATATGCATATTTGGCTGGTGGAAAGCTCTATGGTTACAATTTTGCGTAAAGCCAATTTTTCCCTACTACAAAGGAATAGATTTTATTTAACTATCATGGTAGTTGTTAAACATTGAGAATGGTTGACAGCATTCTCAATCCCAATTAAGCATCATCATTAAACAAAACCCAACAAAATTAATTAGAGTAACAATGATAAGATTCACATGATAATCCAAGTACTAGATACTCAAGATGTCCATAACCGGGGACACGGCTAACCATGATTAGTTTATACACTCTGCAGAGGTTTGCGCACTTTTCCCCACAAGACTCGATCTCCTCTATTGGGATTCTCGCACTACATGGTGTTTGAGAAACGGATGATCGAGACATAGTCTTTCAGAAGCACTAGCACCTTACGATCGGGTAGACCGTTACACCGAATTTCCCCTACATCTCCTAGTCTACCACTGTAAGAGTTCGCACAACTTAGTCAACTATGCTAGAGCCCATAGTAGCTTGTGGCTGCACACGGAAGTTTCTAGCATGAATAATCTCATGATCCCTTTGAGCCTGGGTGGCGGTCCAAAAGAAAAACAGGAAATCACTGGAATACCCAGGTGCCTCAATCCACCCAGATGTGTATTTAAGTTGCCACCTTAGATAAACCATTAATTTAACAAACTCACATTTGTCATGGATACACTCACCCAATCCACGTCTACTAGCATAGCATGGCATAATAACCAAACGTAGAAGTAACTCCCAAAGGTTTGATAATAAATAGGTAATAGGTACTACCTCAACTACTTCCCAGAACCCACAATTTAATTAGATCCTAATCATGCAATGTGTGAGGGTTGATCTAATGCAATAAAAACTAGGTAGTAGGAGGTATGATCAAAGTGTTACTTGCCTTGCTGATGATCCGCAAAACCTAGCGATTCGAAGTAGCAAGCGGCGCACTCCGGGTACTCTATCGCAAACAAACAAGCATACAATATTTACTCAACTAATGCACAGGTAAAACTCAAATAAGAGATCTAACTAGAAAGTTCAACTTAAGAACTCCGGTTGGCAAAAAGAATCAAATCACACGAAGCAACGAAAGACAAACAACAAAAGAAAGAAGCTTCGTTTACTATTCTGGATCTAGGGCAATTTTTACAGTGGCAAAAACTTGTTTGAGTTGGTTAAATGGAAAGAGGGTTTCGAGACGAAACTCTAGGCGCTTGAATCGCCTGATTCTGATAAACGAGCGAAAAGTTATACTAGAACGAAAATCGGATCAGGAATCGCGATCAGAAAAATCACGGATTTAATCCGAGAAAAAGAAAAACGACGAACAAATTAATGAACGAACGTTCGTTATCTGGATCTAACCGATGAACACGTTCGTTAAAACGACCAAACGAGCGAACGCTCGCTAAATAAATAAACCGGAAAAACCGATCTATTAAAAAAACGAAACTAAAAAAACGAACGAAAACCGATGAAAAACCGAACGGTTTTTCAAGAAAAACCGGTGGCGAGTGGGGTCATCATCATTAAACAAAACCCAACAAAATTAATTAGAGTAACAATGATGAGATTCACATGATAATTCAAGTACTAGATGCTCAAGATGTCCATAACCGGGGACACGGCTAACCATGATTAGTTTATACACTCTGTAGAGGTTTGCGCACTTTTCCCCACAAGACTCGATCTCCTCCGTTGGGATTCTCGCACTACATGGTGTTTGAGAAACAGATGACCGAGACATAGTCTTTTAGAAGCGCTAGCACCTTACGATCAGGTAGACCGTTACACCTACTTTCCCCTACATCTGCTAGTTTACCACTGTAAGAGTTCGCACAACTTAGTCAACTATGCTAGAGCCCATAGTAGCTTGTGGATGCACACAGAAGTTTCTAGCATGAATAATCTCATGATCCCTTTGAGCCTAGGTGGCGGTCCAAAAGAAAAAAAGGCAATCACTGGAATACCCAGTTGCCTCAATCCACCCAGATGTGTATTTAAGTTGCCACCTTAGATAAACCATTAATTTAACAATCTCACATCTGTCATGGATACACTCACCCAATCCGCGTCTACTAGCATAGCATGGCATAATAAGCAAACGTAGAAGTAACTCCCAAAGGTTTGATAATAAACAGGTAATAGGTACTACCTGAACTACTTCCCAGAACCCACAATTTAATTAGATCCTAATCATGCAATGTGTGAGGGTTGATCTAATGCAATAAAAACTGGGTAGTAGGAGGTATGATCAAAGTGTTACTTGCCTTGTTGATGATCCGCAAAACCTAGCGATTCGAAGTAGCAAGCAGCGCACTCCGGGTACTCTATCACAAACAAACAAGCATACAATAAGTACTCAACTAATGCACAGGTAAAACTCAAATAAGAGATCTAACCAGAAAGTTCAACTTAAATCCTCAATATTTCTTTATGTTGGGAAAGTCATTTTATTCCCTCTCTCATATTTTTGTAATAGAAATAATTGAAGATAAAATAAATCAAATCAAATGATCCTATTTTCAAAATTTGAGAAAACTCAAATATGAAAATAACGAAATCCCCAACTCTCTCCAAGGGTCCTTGAGTGCGTAGAATTTCTAGGATCAACCAAAATGCAATAAAATATGATATGCAATGATGATCTATTGTATAACATTCCAAATTGAAAATTTGGGATGTTACAAACCTACCCCCCTTAAGATGAATCTCGCCCTCGAGATTCAGGTTGGCTAGAAAATAGGTGAGGGTGGTCCTTCAGCAAATCTTCCTCTCGCTCCCAGGTGGCTTCATCCTCCGTGTGGTGGCTCCACTGAACCTTGCAAAACTTTATAACCTTGCTACGGGTGACTCGACTGGCATACTCAAGAATCCTGACTGGTTTCTCCTCATTGGTCAAATCACTGTCCAACTGAATCGCTTCCAGCGGCACTGTATCTCTCAGTGGTATATCAGCCATCTCTGCGTGGCACTTCTTCAACTGGGAAACGTGGAACACGTCGTGAACTCCTGACAATCCTTCGGGCAATTCCAACTTGTAGGCTACTTCTCCCATACGCTCCAAAACTTTGTATGGTCCTACAAAACGTGGCGCTAACTTTCCCTTAACTCCAAAGCGCTTAACTCCTCGAAGTGGAGATACTCGAAGATAAACTCGGTCTCCGACTTTGTAAACGGTCTCCTTGCGTTTAGAATCTGCATAGCTCTTCTGCCTGGACTGGGCTACCTTGAGCCTATTGCGACTCAACTTCACTTTCTGTTCAGACTCCTTAATCAGATCTGGTCCAAACAACTGGCGGTCTCCAACTTCATCCCACGACAATGGGGTCCTGCACCTCCTTCCGTACAAGGCTTCGAAAGGGGACATCTTCAAACTGGATTGATAACTGTTGTTGTAGGAGAACTCCGCATATGGCAAATTCTCGTCCCAACTAGATCCGTAATCTAGCGCACAAGCTCTCAGCATATCCTCCCAAATCTGATTGACTCTCTCGGTCTGTCCATCTGTCTGCGGATGGAAAGCTGTACTGAACTCCAGCCTGGTACCCAAAGTTTCATGTAACTGATTCCATAACTTTGAGGTAAACTGGGTTCCTCTGTCTGATACAATGCTCCTTGGAACTCCATGCAGACATATGATCCTGGTCATGTATATCTTTGCTAACTTAGCACTGGTATAGGTAGTCTTCACTGGGATGAAATGAGCTACCTTTGCCAAACAATCGACTACAGCCCAAATTGAGTCATAGCCTGAACGAGTTCTGGGCAATCCGGTGATAAAATCCATGCCTAACTTATCCCACTTCCATTCGGGTATCGACAATGGCTGTAGCAATCCTGCTGGCTTCCGATGCTCTGCCTTTACTCTCTGACATACATCACAAACTGCTACATACTCTGCAATATCCTTCTTCATTCCGGTCCACCAGAAAATATCCTTCAAATCCAGATACATCTAGGTATTTCCTGGGTGAATCAAATATGGTGAATCATGGGCCTCTTGCAGAATCAACTTCCTAATCTCCGGGTCATTAGGCACATAAACACGGTCTTCAAACCATAAGGTATCGTTCTCATCCTCACGAAATTCTTTAGCTTTTCCCTTTCTTATTTTCTCCTTGATAGAAGCAATCTCCTTGTCAGTCTTCTGGGCTTCTCTGATCTTATCCATCAAAGTAGACTGAATCTCCAATGCTGCTACATAGCCTCTCGGGACTATCTCCAAACATAGCTCACGAAGGTTTTCGGCTAACTCCCTTGGTAAATCTCCCGTCATTAAGGTGTTGACATGACTTTTACGACTCAGCGCATCGGCTACTATGTTAGCCTTTCCGAGGTGATAATGCAATCTCATGTCATAATCCTTGATGAGCTCCAACCATCTCCTTTGTCTGAGGTTCAATTCCTTCTACATGAAAATATACTTCAAACTCAATGAGAAAGTGTCTCCAGGTCTTCAATGCATGCACTACGGCTGCTAACTCCAAATCATGTGTGGCATAATTTAACTCATGAGGCTTGAGCTGTCGTGAGGCATATGAAACAACTCTTCCTTCTTGCATAAGCACTGCTCCAAGTCCTCGACGTGAAGCGTCGCAATACACCTCATAATCCTTGGTCTGATTTGGCAAAATCAACACAGGTGATGTAACCAAACATTTCTTCAACTCCTGGAAACTGGCCTCACATTCCTCAGTCCATATGAACTTGGTATCCTTCTTCAACAACTCCGTCATAGGCTTCGCAATCTTTGAGAAATTTTCAATAAATCTCCGGTAGTATCCTACGAGTCCAAGAAAACTCTGAATCTCTCCAACTGTTGTTGGCGCTTCCCAATTTGTCACAGTGTCAACCTTGGTGGGATCTACCGCTATACCTTCTCCGAATATAACGTGTCCGAGAAATCCAACTTCCTTCAACCAAAACTCACATTTGCTAAACTTGGCATATAACTGATGTTCTCTGAGCTTACCAAGTACCAAACGCAAATGCTCCTTATTCTCCTCTTCATTCTTTGAGTAAACCAGGATATCATCAATGAACACTACGACAAACTTATCCAGAAACTCCATAAACACCTTGCTCATCATGTTCATAAAATATGTTGGTGCGTTAGTCAGACCAAATGACATAACGGTATACTCGTACAGCCCATACCTGGTGGTAAAAGCCGTCTTAGGTATATCCTGTTCTCGAATCTTCAACTGATAGTATCCTGATCGCAGGTCGATCTTGGAAAATACCTTAGCTCTTGCAATCGATCAAACAGATCATTGATCATTGGTAGTGGGTACTTGTTCTTTATGGTTACTTCATTCAATCCTCGATAATCAACAACCATCCTTAACGATCCATCCTTCTTCTCCACTAGAAGTACTGGCGATCCCCAAGGCGAAGAACTTGGGCGAATATAACCTTTATCTAGTAACTCCTTAATCTACTTCTTAATCTCCACCAAATCTTTTGAGGGCATCCTATATGGTCTCTTAGATATTGGCCCTGTGCCTGGCAAAAGCTCAATAAAAAACTCAATATCTCTATCCGCTGGCATGCCTGGCAACTCTTCTGGAAATACATCAGGGAAATCCTTCACCAACTTCCTCCTGCACAACTCCTGTTAGACAATTTACTTGAGTCCTCTTCGGCACATGCCGAGATACATACTTGATCCTTCTCCCTTCTGGGGTGGTAAGCAAAATTGACTTAGTGACGCAATCGATGTTTCCTCCATACATCGACAGCCAATCCATACCCAGAATTACATCCAATCCTTGTGATTCCAAAATGATCAAATCCGAGGGAAACACATGCCTACCTATACTCAATGGCACTTGAAAACATCCGTTACTAGCCATATACTCCGCTCCTGGTGAGCTTACTAGCATAGGTGTTCTAAGAACTTTGGTGGGCAGGTTATACTTATCCACGAATTCCCTTGATATGTATGAATGTGATGCACCAGTATCAAAATAACGAGTGCAGTAAATGACTTAACCAAAAACTTACCGATTACTGCATCCAGCTGCTCTTCAACCTCCTCCACGTTAACGTGGTTCACCTGTCCCCTGTTGAAAGGGTTTGGCTTCTTCCCAGAGCTTCCATTGTCATTTCCATTATGGGATTCAAGACATTCATTAGCGTAATGTCCGGTCTTCTGGCACTTGAAACAAGTGACTTGGCTCAGGTCTCTCTTGGCTGGGGTTGATGGGTTGGTGCGGTTCTGGCCGTTGCTTCCTCCATTCCCATTACCATTCTTGGTGCCATTGTGATTGTCCGAGCTACCTCCTCCATGGGTATGCTGAAAATGTCCTCCCGGCCTAGGGGTAAAACATGGCTTCTGCTGAGCTCCTGAATTGTTCTTCCCTTGTCCATACTTCCTCTTGCGATTCTCAATCTGGTGCTACTTTCCTTCAATCATGAGAGCACGATCTACCAACTCCTGGTAGTTGTTGAAGGTTGCTACCATCAACTGCATGCTCAACTCATCATTTAGTCCATCCAGAAACTTCTCCTGCTTAGTTGCGTCCATAGCAACGTCATTTGGAGCATAACGTGCTAGCTTACTAAAGTCCTCCACATACTGGCCAACTGTCCGTCCTCCTTGGCGCAAATTGTGAAACTCTCGCTTCTTCATGGCCATAGCTCCTGCTGAAACATGGGCAGTATGGAAAGCCTGCTGGAACTGGTCCCATGTGACAGTGTCGACAGGGAAAGTGGCTGTGAAATTCTCCCACCATGATGCTGCGGGTCCTTCAAGCTGATGTGCGGCAAACTTCACCTTTTCTACATCTGTGCATCCTGCTGTGGTCAACTCCCTTGCTGTCTTGCGGAGCCAATCATCTGCTACTATCGACTTGGTGCTATTGGAAAACACCGGCGGATTCAGCCTAAGAAAACGGGCTAAGTGATCAACAGGTGGTGGTGGTGGTGGTGGGTTGTTGTTGTTCCCCTGATTCTAATTCTGGACTAGCAACTACATCAATGTGTTCTGCTGTTGGATCAACTGGGTGAGCTCCGGTGGGAAGGTAAATTCGGGGTCACGTCTTGGAGGCATCTGAGGGTGTAGAAAAGATGAGATTTAAGAATAGAGAGGGGTCTAGAGAGAAAACACTACCCATATGCACATGAGGCAAAAGCAAACAATTCACTTCATTCAATCAAACAAGGGCATACAATCGATCTAACTATCGCAAAAGTGCTCGGACTACTATATTTACATGGTGGACTACTACTACTGATGGGGTGGTCTACTAGAAATATTCTTCGGTTGCAGACTCCATGATATCTGCTCCAGCTTCATCAACATAGTCATCATCGCTATCATATGGATCCGAGTCGGTGTCGTCGATGATAATGTAGTCTTTCAGGCGAATCTCCTTGGGTTCTTCGTCTTCTTCTACTGGTGTAGGGCCTCCCATGAATATTCCGATGTTCATTGTTAAGTCGGCATTCTTGTCCACTAGTACTTCGATTTCCTCTTCATAATCTTCACGTGTAGCCTTGAGTTCTTCCTCCAGTTCCTTGATTCTAGTCCTTGCCTTCTTCAGATCTATCATGGCGGCGCACATCTGGTTCTCCTGTCGTCGAATGTGCTGGTTTAACTCCTGGATAAAAGCTGTAGTTGATCTATCCTTCCTGGTGCTGATCATCTCCCAGTGTTCATCTCGGCGCCCACAAATCTGGTAGATAGTATCCTTGAGATCATTGCGGTAAACTTCTCCAATGCGTCCCATGGCGATGTGAGCTGCCATGCTCTTTCCTAGATTCCAAGTTGGTGCATCAAAGGAAAACTCTATGGGCTCAGTGACTGGCATGAACGTCCTTCCTAGAACTTGAACTTGAATCATCCAGCACTCCTCTTCAGGTAAAGTGGCGTTGTAGGTTCCGGTGAAGCTTGGCACTCCTATGTTTAGGTATCTAGTGACTTCCTTCAAGTGACGTCCAAAGGGTGTATTTTCATCCGGTTGCGTGAACTTGTTCCTTGCATCCGCCATCCTAAAAGAGTAGAAAAGATGAGAAGTCAGAATGAGAAGAGAGTGAGTAGTGATCTAGGTCTTTTAGCTTAATGGTCGTGTCCTATAGTCAGCGTGTGCTCTGATACCATCTTGTAGCGACCAGACCTCAAATGGTCCAATCTCTGTGCTCAGGTGTCATCCCTGGATCAGTAATGCTGACACCATACAGTACTTGAAGGATTTATAACAGAGTAGCAATAACACACTTATTACATCGAGTGTCTCAAAAGAGAACCTATTACAATAAATATGGCTTAAGGCCATCTAATAACGACAACAACGGAAGGCTTGGAAGATAAGTGAGTCCATCAACTCCAACGGCATCACTGAGTATAGAACCACGACCTAAAGGCACCCTAATCGTCGTCTAAAAGGTCTGCAACATGAACGTTGCAGCCGAAACGGGTCAGCACATGGAATATGCTGGCAAGGTAACACATAGAGAGCAATGAAAATAATAGGCTATACTATATGCATATTTGGCTGGTGGAAAGCTCTATGGTTACAATTTTGCGTAAAGCCAATTTTTCCCTACTGCAAAGAAATAGATTTTATTTAACTATCATGGTAGTTGTTAAACATTGAGAATGGTTGACAGCATTCTCAATCCCAATTAAGCATCATCATTAAACAAAACCCAACAAAATTAAGTAGAGTAACAATGATGAGATTCACATGATAATCCAAGTACTAGATACTCAAGATGTCCATAACCGGGGACACGGCTAACCATGATTAGTTTATACACTCTGCAGAGGTTTGCGCACTTTTCCCCACAAGACTCGATCTCCTCCGTTGGGATTCTCGCACTACATGGTGTTTGAGAAAAGGATGACCGAGACATAGTCTTTCAGAAGCGCTAGCACCTTACGATCGGGTAGACCGTTACACCTACTTTCCCCTACATCTGCTAGTCTACCACTGTAAGAGTTCGCACAACTTAGTCAACTATGCTAGAGCCTATAGTAGCTTGTGGCTGCACACGGAAGTTTCTAGCATGAATAATCTCATGATCCCTTTGAGCCTGGGTGGCGGTCCAAAAGAAAAACAGGCAATCACTGGAATACCCAGGTGCCTCAATCCACCCAGATGTGTATTCAAGTTTCCACCTTAGATAAACCATTAATTTAACAAACTCACATATGTCATGGATACACTCACCCAATCCGCGTCTACTAGCATAGCATGGCATAATAAGCAAACGTAGAAGTAACTCCCAAAGGTTTGATAATAAACAGTAATAGGTACTACCTCAACTACTTCCCAGAACCCACAATTTAATTAGATCCTAATCATGCAATGTGTGAGGGTTGATCTAATGCAATAAAAACTAGGTAGTAGGAGGTATGATCAAAGTGTTACTTGCCTTGCTGATGATCCGCAAAACCTAGTAATTCGAAGTAGTAAGCGGCGCACTCCGGGTACTCTATCTAATGCACAGGTAAAACTCAAATAAGAGATCTAACCAGAAAGTTCAACTTAAGAACTCCGGTTGGCAAAAAGAATCAAATCGCACGAAGCAATGAAAGACAAATAGCAAAAGAAACAAGCTTCGTTTACTATTCTGGATCTAGGGCAATTTTTACAGTGGCAAAAACTTGTTTGAGTTGGTTAAACAGAAAGAGGGTTTCGAGATGAAACTCCAGGCGCTTGAATCGCCTGATTCCGATAAACAAGCGAAAAGTTATACTAGAACGAAAATTGGATCAGGAATCGCAATCAGAAAAATCGCGGATTTAATCCGAGAAAAAGAAAAACGACGAACAGATTAATGAATGAATGAGCGAACGCTCCCTAAACAAATAAACCGGAAAAACCGATCTATTAAAAAATGAAACTAAAAAACTGAACGAAAACCGACGGAAAACCGAACGGGGTCAACCTCCGGCGATGTCGGCGGCGGGCGGCGATGTCGGCGGCGGGCGATGATGTCAGCGGCGACGGCGCTCCGGCGGGCGGCGAGGGGCGGTGCG